>NC_092093.1:75158767-75458767 GCF_045679555.1 Salvelinus alpinus
AAGTGAAAAATATTAATGTCAAAATTAATATTCACATGTGAAACTTCATGTGTAGGGTAGGTAGCCCAGCCACCAAAGTGACTCTTATTAACTGTATGCTGAAGGTGTTATCTTCTCAGGAATTCAGCCTTCTCTGTGCTGCTCTCCAACCCCCATTGTCTCACAGTTCTTTGAAGCAGAGATGCAGTTATCTTCACATCCTGTAGGTCTGATATCTGATTGGAAGTTAATTTAAAAGTAATGCTATTGGTCAACAACTCAAATTTTAAATCCAAACAACCTAGATGTTATAAAAGGGACTCAGATTCATTGTCTCTTTCTCTTTGTTACTGACCTGCCGTGATGAGATACACTCTCTCTCTGTTACAATATCCAGCATACTGATTACTGAAATGAAATCAAATGAAATTGTATTGGTCACATACACGTGATTAGCAGATGTCATTGCGGGTGTAGTGAAATGCTTGTGTGTTAGTGATGCTGTTGCATCCATGTTTGTTATCTAAAACTTGTTGTCTGGGGAGAACTTTGATGCCATCTATATGGATGTATGATCTCTGTGGTTACTTGTAGTTGTTCAGAGTGAACACTGATGACACTTTATGCAAGGATCTCTTTTGTTCTCTCAGGAATTCTCTCATCTCTATTCTACCAGGTTCAACCCTTCAGGACATCCCACATAGATATAATCCTCTTCCTAGAGGATGTTGGCTGGTTCAATCTGATTGGATAGCTAATTTATTATCTTTAGTTTGGTCTGTGGATTGGTCAACAATTTATTTTGAAAATAAACAAGTCAGGTCTGGTATAAATGAAATGAAAGTATCGCTCTTATCCTGTATCCTGCCCATGGAATAAAGTTGTATGAAAATGCTTCTCTTCTAAAATAACAAGGCCCATGGCCGGATTAGGCCTAGTTGATGCTTTGCCTTGTAAATTAACCTTAAGATCTGTATGCCTAGAATAATCCCTTGTAATGCTTGTTAATGCTTTGTAAGTTAACTTTATGCCTTGTGTGTGATTTCATTCATTTTACAAAGTTAATAAATAACTCTTGCGTTTTGCATTCACTTCTCATGACCATTTCTTGATTTTAGTCAGCTCAACTCATAAAGAGATGGAGAAAAAACAATTCTAGAGGTTAGTGTGCATTTGCTTAGCAAACACCAAAACAGGGAATTGAAGAAAAAGATACCCGTTTTGAAACTCTTCTCTGACAAGATGCGTTCCAAAAAAGTTTATTGGGAAAAGAAACATGAGCAAAATGTTGAATATGTTGCCTCCTTAGAGTGAGAGGAGACACTTTTTGAAGCAGCAATGTAAAGTGCTAGATAAATGGTGTCAAGACACAAGAGTACCGTGCCCACAACTTTCCTGGACCATTCCCAGTGAAATCTCCATTCACACCGTGGTGGGAACAGGTGAAGACCCAGTACAATTGTAAGGTCTCGAAATGTGAGACGTATGGCAAGTACTTTTGCTTTCAATTCCAAGTGAAATTGTCCACAGAGCCACGGATGATTTTAATAAGCAAGGCACAATTGTCAAACCGCTGTTTGACAATGAAGGCAATGCAGGCATTTTAGAGGTGCTTAAAGCAAACTTGCTCACTCTTCGAGGTCAATCTCAAACAGACTGGACTAGGGTCATGGCCTGTAAGCAGGGCACACAATAACATTTCGAACAGTATGCAGAGTGACTATGGAAACATTTCTATGAATATTCTGGCCATAAAACACCATCATGTGACAATAACATGTTACTAACAATGCTCAAACAAAAAGCAGGCTGGTCTCTATATGTTTTGTTATTTTGATTTCAAAAAGGAGATTGGAAAAATGGAAAACGTCCTGTATACGTTTTTCATTTCTGAATTTGAAAAAAGAAATTCATAAATCGATTTGTTTTCTAATTTATTGTGACAAAATTGGACATGGAATAACAGAAAACAATTAACATTTATAACATTTTGGATGTTCGGTTTTTGTGCACACCCCATTCATAGAATATTAATGAGCTTAGGGGGTGTATTTACAGCCTATGTTGGCACCACAAAGAAATTATTTGACTGTGTGAGTGTGACAGGAAAAAAATAATACTTATGTTAGCTAAGATACAGAACTTAATATGAAGTTAGCATGCCAATAGAACAAACTCAACAACAACTTAACAAAGTTGGCTTGCACTAGTGAGCTAACTAGCACTAGCTAGCCCTAACTGGTTACTGGCTATATTCATGCTAGCTAGTAGTAGCTAGTGGAAGTAAGTTAGTCCATCAACCTGATACAAGATGAAGTTGCCCGGCCAGAGCTACCTGCTGCAGAAAGGTCAGATTTCTCCATCGCATTTCTATTTCTGTCCCTAATTTAGCTAGATTTTCTGCCAGCTGATGATGCTTATTGACTGAGTAAAAATGAACAGCAGTTACTGTAAATGGTTACCTATCTGGTACTTTGCATAGCTAACTTTGCTATCGCTTACACATACAGTGCATTATGAAAGTATTCAGACCGCTTCACTTTTTCCACATTTTGTTACATTACAGCCTTATTCTAAAAATGGATCAAATAAATGGTTTCCTCATCAACCTACACACAATACCCCATAATGACAAAGCGACAACATTTTTTGTTGTTGTTGCAATTTTATAAAAAATAAAGACAGACATTACCTTATTTAGATAATCATTCAGACTCTTTGCTATGAGACTCGAAATTGGGCTCAGGTGCATCCTGTTTCCATTGACCATCCTTGAAATGTTTCCACAACTTGATTGGAGTCCACCTGTGCTAAATTAAATGGATTTGATATGATTTGGAAAGGCACACACCTGTCTATAGAAGGTCCCACAGTTGACAGTGCATGTCAGAGCAAAAACCAAGCCACGAGGTCGAAGGAATTGTCCGTCGAGCTCCGAGACAGGATTGTGTAAGGCACAGATCTGGGGAAGGGTACCAAAACATGTCTGCAGCATTCAAGGTCCCCAAGAATACAGTGGTGTCCATCATTCTTAAATGGAAGAAGTTTGGAACCACCACGACTCTTCCTAGAGCTGACCGCCTGGTCAAACTGAGCAAATGGAGGAGAAGGGCCTTGGTCAGGGAGGTGACCAAGATCCCGATGGTCACTCTGACAGCGCTTCAAAGTTCCTCTGTGGAGATGGGATAACCATCCAGAAGGACAACAATCTCTGCAGCACTCCACTAATCATGCCTTTATAATAGAGTGGCCAGACAGAAGGCACTCCTCAGTAAAAGGTACATGAAAGCCTGCTTGGAGTTTGCCAAAAGGCACCTAAAAGAATCTCAGACCATAAGAAACAAGACTCTCTGGTCTGATGAAACCAAGATTGAAGTCTTTGGCCTGAATGCAAAGCGTCATGTCTGGAGGAAACCAGGCAACCTTCCCTACGGTGAAGCATGGTGGTGGCAAGACTCTCTGGTCTGATGAAAGCAAGAAGCATGGTGAAGCATGGTGGTGGCAGCATCATGCTGTGGGGATGCTTTTTCTGGGGCAGGGACTGGGAGACCAGTCTGGATCGAGGGAAAGATGAACAGAGCAAAGTACATTTACATTACATTTAAGTCATTTAGCAGACGCTCTTATCCAGAGCGACTTACAAATTGGTGCATTCACCTTATGATATCCAGTGGAACAACCACTTTACAATAGTGCATCTAACTCTTTTAAGGGGGGGGGTTAGAAGGATTACTTTATCCTATCCTAGGTATTCCTTAAAGAGGTGGGGTTTCAGGTGTCTCCGGAAGGTGGTGATTGACTCCGCTGACCTGGCGTCGTGAGGGAGTTTGTTCCACCATTGGGGTGCCAGAGTAGCGAACAGTTTTGACTGGGCTGAGCGGGAACTGTACTTCCTCAGAGGTAGGGAGGCGAGCAGGCCAGAGGTGGATGAACGCAGTGCCCTTGTTTGGGTGTAGGGCCTGATCAGAGCCTGAAGGTACAGAGGTGCCGTTCCCCTCACAGCTCCGTAGGCAAGCACCATGGTCTTGTAGCGGATGCGAGCTTCAACTGGAAGCCAGTGGAGAGAGCGGAGGAGCGGGGTGACGTGAGAGAACTTGGGAAAGTTGAACACCAGACGGGCTGCGGCGTTCTGGATGAGTTGTAGGGGTTTAATGGCACAGGCAGGGAGCCCAGCCAACAGCGAGTTGCAGTAATCCAGACGGGAGATGACAAGTGCCTGGATTAGGACCTGCGCCGCTTCCTGCGTGAGGCAGGGTCGTACTCTGCGAATGTTGTAGAGCATGAACCTACAGGAACGGGTCACCGCCTTGATGTTAGTTGAGAACGACAGGGTGTTGTCCAGGATCACGCCAAGGTTCTTAGCACTCTGGGAGGAGGACACAATGGAGTTGTCAACCGTGATGGCGAGATCATGGAACGGGCAGTCCTTCCCCGGGAGGAAGAGCAGCTCCGTCTTGCCGAGGTTCAGCTTGAGGTGGTGATCCGTCATCCACACTGATATGTCTGCCAGACATGCAGAGATGCGATTCACCACCTGGTTATCAGAGGGGGGAAAGGAGAAGATTAATTGTGTGTCGTCTGCATAGCAATGATAGGAGAGACCATGTGAGGATATGACAGAGCCAAGTGACTTGGTGTATAGCGAGAATAGGAGAGGGCCTAGAACAGAGCCCTGGGGGACACCAGTGGTGAGAGCACGTGGTGCGGAGACAGATTCTCGCCACGCCACCTGGTAGGAGCGACCTGTCAGGTAGGACGCAATCCAAGCGTGGGCCGCGCCGGAGATGCCCAGCTCGGAGAGGGTGGAGAGGAGGATCTGATGGTTCACAGTATCAAAGGCAGCCGATAGGTCTAGAAGGATGAGAGCAGAGGAGAGAGAGTTAGCTTTAGCAGTGCGGAGCGCCTCCGTGACACAGAGAAGAGCAGTCTCAGTTGAATGACTAGTCTTGAAACCTGACTGATTTGGATCAAGAAGGTCATTCTGAGAGAGATAGCAGGAGAGCTGGCCAAGGACGGCACGTTCAAGAGTTTTGGAGAGAAAAGAAAGAAGGGATACTGGTCTGTAGTTGTTGACATCGGAGGGATCGAGTGTAGGTTTTTTCAGAAGGGGTGCAACTCTCGCTCTCTTGAAGACGGAAGGGACGTAGCCAGCGGTCAAGGATGAGTTGATGAGCGAGGTGAGGTAAGGGAGAAGGTCTCCGGAAATGGTCTGGAGAAGAGAGGAGGGGATAGGGTCAAGCGGGCAGGTTGTTGGGCGGCCGGCCGTCACAAGACGCGAGATTTCATCTGGAGAGAGAGGGGAGAAAGAGGTCAAAGCACAGGGTAGGGCAGTGTGAGCAGAACCAGCGGTGTCGTTTGACTTAGCAAACGAGGATCGGATGTCGTCGACCTTCTTTTCAAAATGGTTGACGAAGTCATCAGCAGAGAGGGAGGAGGGGGGAGGAGGGGGAGGAGGATTCAGGAGGGAGGAGAAGGTGGCAAAGAGCTTCCTAGGGTTAGAGGCAGATGCTTGGAATTTAGAGTGGTAGAAATTGGCTTTAGCAGCAGAGACAGAAGAGGAGAATGTAGAGAGGAGGGAGTGAAAGGATGCCAGGTCCGCAGGGAGGCGAGTTTTCCTCCATTTCCGCTCGGCTGCCCGGAGCCCTGTTCTGTGAGCTCGCAATGAGTCGTCGAGCCACGGAGCAGGAGGGGAGGACCGAGCCGGCCTGGAGGATAGGGGACATAGAGAGTCAAAGAATGCAGAAAGGGAGGAGAGGAGGGTTGAGGAGGCAGAATCAGGAGATAGGTTGGAGAAGGTTTGAGCAGAGGGAAGAGATGATAGGATGGAAGAGGAGAGAGTAGCGGGGGAGAGAGAGCGAAGGTTGGGACGGCGCGATACCATCCGAGTAGGGGCAGTGTGGGAAGTGTTGGATGAGAGCGAGAGGGAAAAGGATACAAGGTAGTGGTCGGAGACTTGGAGGGGAGTTGCAATGAGATTAGTGGAAGAACAGCATCTAGTAAAGATGAGGTCAAGCGTATTGCCTGCCTTGTGAGTAGGGGGGGAAGGTGAGAGGGTGAGGTCAAAAGAGGAGAGGAGTGGAAAGAAGGAGGCAGAGAGGAATGAGTCAAAGGTAGACGTGGGGAGGTTAAAGTCACCCAGAACTGTGAGAGGTGAGCCATCCTCAGGAAAGGAACTTATCAGGGCGTCAAGCTCATTGATGAACTCTCCAAGGGAACCTGGAGGGCGATAAAGTACAGAGAGATCCAAGATGAAAACCTGCTCCATAGCGCTCAGGACCTCAGACTGGGGCGATTGTTCACCTTCCAACAGGACAACAACCCTAAGCACACAGCCAAGACAACACAGGAGTGGCTTCTGGACAAGTCTCTGAATGTCCTTAAGTGGCCCAGCCAGAGCCCGGAATTGAAACTGATCGAACATCTCTGAAGAGACCTGAAAATAGCTGAGCAGCGATGCTTACCATCCAACCTGACAGAACTTGAGAGGATCTGCAGAGAAGAATGGAAGAAACTCACCAAATACAGGTATGCAAAGCTTGTAGCGTCATACACAAGAAGACTTAAGTCTGTAATCACTACCAAAGGTGCTTCAACAAAGTACTGAGTAAAGGGTCTGAATACTTATGTAAATGTGATATTTCAGTTTTTTTTGTTGTTTTTTTGCACAAAAAACCTCTCTAACCTCTCTTTCGTATCGTCTGAGATTCCTAAAGATTGGAAAGCAGCTCTTCAAAGGGGGAGACACTCTAGACCCAAACTATTACAGACCTATATCCATCCTGCCCTGCCTTTCTAAAGTCTTCGAAAGCCAAGTGAACAAACAGATCACCGACCATTTCGAAGCCCATCGTAACTTCTCCGCTACGCAATCTGGTTTCCGAGCTGGGCACGGGTGCACCTCAGCCACGCTCAAGGTCCTTAACAATATAATAACCGCCATCGATAAAAGACAATACTGTGCAGCCGTCTTCATTGACCTGGCCAAGGCTTTCGACTCTGTCAATCACCACATTCTTATTGGCAGACTCGACAGCCTTGGTTTCTCAAATTATTGCCTCGCCTGGTTTACCAACTACTTCTCTGATAGAGTTCAGTGTTTCAAATCGAAGGGCCTGTTGTTCGGACCTCTGGCAGTCTCTATGGGGGTGCCACAGGGTTCAATCCTCGGCCCGACTCTCTTCTCTGTATACATCAATGATCTTGCTCTTGCTGTTGGTGATTCTCTGATACACCTCTACGCAGACGACACCATTCTGTATACTTCTGGCCCCTCTTTGGACACTGTGTTAACTAACCTCCAGACGAGCTTCAATGCCATACAACTCTCCTTCCGTGGCCTCCAACTGCTCTTAAACGCAAGTAAAACTAAATGCATGCTATTCAACCGATCACTGCCCGCACCTGCACCCGCCCGTCCAGCATCACTACTCTGGACGGCTCTGACTTAGAATACATGGACAACTACAAATACCTAGGTGTCTGGTTAGACTGTAAACTCTCCTTCCAGACTCACATTAAGCATCTCCAATCCAAAATTAAATCTAGAATTGGCTTCCTATATCGCAACAAAGCATCCTTCACTCATGCTGCCAAACATACCCTCGTAAAACTGCCTATCCTACCGATCCTCGACTTCGGTACCCTCCAAACTCGTCATCAAGATCGAGACCCTGGGTCTCGACCCCGCCCTGTGCAACTAGATCCTGGACTTCCTGACGGGCCGCCCCCAGGTGGTGAGGGTAGGTAACAACTAGGTCTGCGGCAGTCACAAAATATTGTCAGATGGTGATTGTCAAGCAAAGAACTGTCGGTCTAAGTGTAATTGACCGTTAATTAACATAAACACATTTAGCATCTCCTGGCTTCCACACAAGCCACTGATGCAGACCTTTGGAACATCTACATTTTAAAAAGTCGAATAAATCCATGTAATATAGTCTACACCTTCACAATAAATCCATTATTTATTTTAGACAGGTCTAAAGAAACATGATATGAAGAAAATGTAGTCTATTTCAGAAGAACAGAATAGCATACTCTGAGTTGTCCTTATGTTAGGTCCTGAGCTGGCTATGCCGTATTGCTGTGGGCTACACTAGTTCAATTAGCAGATAAGATTTGCTTAGAATTCTGTGGCATTATTTTATATTATTTTATAGTATGAAGAATTCAATTGAACAAAGCTGAATAAAATAGAAAGGATATTTTCTCCAAATGATTTGATGGAGTGTGCACATGCAGCTATTCTGTGTTGAGCAGTTAACAAAGAAATAGGTATTCCTACTGTATATGCTTCATTTAGAGTTATTAATGTAACTTTAGTTGTTCTACAAACGTTGGGCTATATGTTTTGATTTTTATTACATTGAAAGACTGCATGATGTGACACTAATGATGATTTGAAAAAAGTTGCTTGAAAGGCATGAGCTTTGGTTTGTTATTTTTTGCGCAGGCTGCACACACTTCATCAGTCTCTAATTCACAATTTGAGAAGCACTTGATAATGCTTCGAATTTCCTGGTGGCATACCCTTTGTTTGGCCATAACACACCCTAAAAAAATCCATCCCTTTTGCAGCCCTTCTCCCTGAGTGCTACCTGTTCCGAAGCACTTCTCACTCACACGGCTCTCCATCAGGTGATCTGGTTTTTCTCACAGACTACAAGGGAAGACAGACACATCGGAGACGCAACTGTGTGCGTGCTTATCTAATTCCGAGGTGCATACTGAAGATATTGGAAGAACTGTCCATGTTTAATTTTCATCAGCCAACAAGATGAGTAGGCCTAACGAATAGCAAAAGCACTAGCCTATGTAAATCTATTATCCCCCATAGTACAAAAGTTGACATATTATATTCTGTTTGAGAAATAAATATTCCAAAGATAGTCTGGAACAGTTGTGGATGCGATAGATCTCAAATTATTACAACCACTACCATCAAAGAAAAGTTTTTTACGCAATGAGGCTGACGCAACAGATCAGAACGTTTATCTTAAAATGTTGATAAACTATTAGGCTATTTCTTCACATTATAAGTGCATAAATACACACACAGCAGTAGGCTATAAGCGCGAATGTTCCACTAGCGGGAAAACACCATTAACAAAAGTGACCACAAATGGATTATACATGTAATGCTTTTATTATAAAGGTGCATTTTTTATGGTGAAAATTATCTTTCCAAAACTTGAAACTCACACGATGCTTATGTATGCCCGTTAGGCTCTAAACACCTTGTAAAGCAGTTTAATGTACTTCATTTTAAGAAGTTATTTTGCCAATTTAGTTGTGATACAAACCTTGTCAAAAAATATAGGCCTATGGGCTAGGCAACATGAGATGTGCGACTATGATTTGAAAAAGTAAAAATAAAAAAGGCATTGTTTCTTGCCTTAAACTGGGCATCATTCACAAGTGGTAATATATAATTCACAAGTGATAAACTAATGTTGTCACCCATCAGACTATTCTTGATTTAATCTTGTGTTCACATATACTAAATAATATATGTGTGAAATTTGTTTTGATTTAGAATGGACCATTATCATGCACCTGTCTCGAAACAGGGGCAGGGGAAAAAATACATGTAATTTCTGCACTTAAATAGCGAATTGAGGACGCTTTACCTGGGGTTCATTTTCATGCCAGCCAGGTAGGCTATACTCCTGTTGTAAAGATAAGCAATGTGCTTAATATTTGCTTAATATTAGGAAACTTGAGAAATAAATATAGTAGAGCTGATGGGATCCTCCTCTTTTTAATAGAGGCCATCACACTGTTTACTCACGCAATTTCATAGCTTATAGAAATGTTGCGCAACATGAGCTCATGAGCTCTCATGAAGTGTTTGATTAGATTTTAAATTTCATTTGCATTGATGTCAGAGTGATTAGAGGGACAGCAGAGTACTAAGTACCAGGCAGTTATCAAGTTTGGTAGGCCACTAGACCATCGGCAGCATCAGAGCTTGGAGAAGCCTAATTACCATGACTAAACGGTCACGTGGAATTTGACTGCCTTCATTACTTGTGACCACCAGTGTGGCGGTAATATGGTCACCGCAACAGCCCTAGTAACAACACATCCGCCACACTGACCCTCAAGACAGGGGCCCCTCAGGGGTGTGTGCTTAGGCCCCTCCTGTACTCCCTGTTCACCCACGACTGCGTGGCTGCGCACGACTCCAACACTATCATTAATTTTGTAGACAACGCGACAGTGGTAGGCCTGATCACGATGAGACAGTCTATATGGAGGAGGTCAGAGACCTGGTAGTGTGGTGCCAGGACAACAGCTTCTCCCTCAATGTCAGCAAGACAAAGTAGTTGATTGTGGTATACTGGAAACGGAGGGCCGAGCATGCCCCCATTCAAATTGATAGGGCTGTAATGGAGCAGGTCAAGAGCTTCAAGTTCCTTGTTGTCCACATCACTAAAAATCTATCATGATCCACACACACAAACACATTCATGAAGAGGGCACGACAACCCCTCTTCCTCCTCAGGAGGCTGAAAAGATTTGGAATGGGCCCTCAGATCCTCAAAAAGTTCTAAAGCTACACCATTGAGAGCATCTTGACTGGCTGGATCACCGCTTGGTATGGCAACTGCTTGGCATCCGACCGCAAGGCGCTATAGAGGGTAATGTGTACGGCCCAGTACATCAGTACACGAGCTCCCTGCTATCCAGGGCCTCTATACCAGGGGGTGTCAGAGGAAGACCCTAAAAATGGTCAAAGACTCTAGCGACCCAAGTCATAAAACAGGGATCATCAACTCGATTCAGCCAGGGGTTGATTTTTTGTTGTTGAGTGGATGTGTCGGGGGACCGGAACATAATTACAAATCATTTGTAGACTGAAAATTGACCGCAAGAAACACTAACAGATTTAATATTTCACTAAAACATTATCATTTCAAAAGGAATTCACATGAACTCAGCAAAAAAAGAAACGTCCTCTCACTGTCAATTGCGTTTATTTTCAGCAAACTTAACATGTGTAAATATTTTTAGATTTAGATTCAACAACTGAGACATAAACTGAACAAGTTCCACAGACATGTGACTAACAGAAATGGAATAATGTGTCCCTGAACAAAGGGGGGGGTCAAAATCAAAAGTAACAGTCAGTATCTGGTGTGACCACCAGCTGCATTAGGTACAGCAGTGCATCTCCTCCTTATGGACTGCACCAGATTTGCCATTTCTTGCAACAGGTCCCAGACATGCTCAATGGGATTGAGATCCGGGCTCTTCACAGGCCATGGCAGAACACTGACATTCCTGTCTTTCAGGAAATCACGTACAGAACGAGCAGCACGGCTGGTGGCATTGTCATGCTGGAGGATCATGTCAGGATAAGCCTGCAGGAAGGGTACCACATGAGGGAGGAGGATGTCTTCCCTGTAATGCACAGCGTTGAGATTGCCTGCAATGACAACAAGTCCGATGATGCTGTGACACACCGCCCCAGACCATGACAGACCCTCCACCTCCAAATCGGTCCCGCTCCAGAGTACAGGCCTCGGTGTAACGCTCATTCCTTCAACGATAAACGCGAATCTGACCATCACCTCTGGTTAGACAAAACCGCGACTCGTCAGTGAAGAGCACTTTTTGCCAGTCCTGTCTGGTCCAGCGACGGTGGTTTTGTGCCCATAGGTGACGTTGTTGCTGGTGATGTCTGGTGAGGACCTGTCTTACAACAGGCCTATAAGCCCTCAGTCCAGCCTCTCTCAGCCTTTTGCGGACAGCCTGAGCACTGATGGAAGGATTATGCGTTCCTAGTGTAACTCGAGCAGTTGTTGTTGCCATCCTGTACTTGTCCCGCAGGTGTGATGTTAGGATGTACCGATCCTGTGCAGGTCTTGTTACACGTGGTCTGCCACTGCGAGGATGATCACCTGTCCGTCCTGTCTCCCTGTAGCGCTGTCTTAGGTATCTCACAGTACGGACATTGCAATTTATTGCCCTGGCCACATCTGCAGTCTTCATGCCTCCTTGCAGCATGCCTAAGGCACGTTCATGCAGATGAGCAGGGACCCTGGGCATCTTTCTTTTGGTGTTTTTCAGAGTCCGTAGAAAGGCCGCTTTAGTGTCCTAAGTTTTCATAACTGTGACCTTAATTACCTACCATCTGAAAGCTGTTAGTGTCCTAACGACCGTTACACAGGTGCGTGTTCATTAATTGTTTATGGTTCATTGAACAAACATGGGAAACAGTGTTTAAAACCTGTTTGGGACAGGGGGCAGCATTTTCACTTTTGGATGAAATTCGTGCCCAGAGTAAACTGCCTGCTACTCTGTCCCAGATGCTAATATATGCATATTATTAGTAGTATTGGATAGAAAACACTCTGAAGTTTCTAAAACTGTTTGAATGATGTCTGTGAGTATAACAGAACTCATATGGCAGGCGAAAACCTGAGAAAAATCCAACCAGGAAGTGGGAAATCTGACGTTTGTAGTTTTTCAAAGCTTGGCCTACCGAATACACAGTGTCTATGGGGTCAAGTGGCACTTCCTAAGGCTTCCACTAAATGTCAACCGTCTTCAGAAACTTGTTTCAGGCTTCTGCTATAAAGGAGGGGGGAATGGGAGGTGAATGAGTCAGGTGTCTGGCAGAGTGTCTCAGGCTCGTGACGCGCGGTCCAGACAGAGTTAGCTCTCGTTCCAGTGCTTTTCTACAGACAATGGAATTCTCCGGTTGGAACATTATTGAAGTTTTATGTTAAAAACATCCTAAAAATTGATTCCATACATCGTTTGACATGTTTCTACGACCTGTAACGGAACCTTTCGAGTTTTTGTCTGGACGCAGTGCTCGCGCCTCATGAAGACGGATTACTGGGCTGAACACGCTAACAACAAGTGGCTATTTGGACATAAATGATGGACTTTATGGAACAAATCAGTCATATATTGTCGAACTGGGATTCCTGGGAGTGCATTCTGATGAAGATCATCAAAGGTAAGTGAATATTTATAATGCTATTTCTAACTTCTGTTGACTCCAACATGGCGGATATTTCTTTGGCTGGATTGGGCTCTGAGCGCCGTACTCAGATTATGCTTTTTCCGTAAAGTTTTTTTGAAATCTGACACAGCGGTTGCATTAAGGAGAAGTCTATCTTTAATTATGTGAATAACACTTGTATCTTTTATCAATGTTTATTATGAGTATTTCTGGGATTTGATGTGGCTATCTGCAAAATCACAGGATGTTTTGGAATCAAAACATTACTGAGCGTAACGCGCCAATGTAAACTGAGATTTTTGGATATAAATATGCACATTATTGAACAAAACATACATGTATTGTGTAACATGATGTCCTATGAGTGTCATCTGATGAAGATCATCAAAGGTTAGTGATTCATTTTATCTATATTTCAGCTTTTTGTGACTCCTATCTTTGGCTGGAAAAATGGCTGTGTGTTTTTTTGACTTGGCTCTGACCTAACATAATCATATGTTGTGCTTTGTTGTCACGTTCCTGACCTGTTTTCTGTTGTTTTGTATGTGTGTGATGGTCAGGGCGTGAGTTTTGGGTGGGCATTCTATGTTGTGTGTTTCTATGTTGGTTTAGGGTTGCCTGGTATGGCTCTTAATTAGAGGCAGGTGTTTTGCGTTCCTCTAATTAAGAGTCATATTTAGGTAGGTTGTTTCACTGTGTTCGTTGTGGGTGGTTGTTACCTGTCTCTGTGTTTGTGTTCTGCACCAGATAGGTCTGTATCGGTTTTGCACGTTTGTTATTTTGTAAGTTGTTTGTAGTGTTCACTTGTTCTTATAATTAAACATGTTGAGCACTGGCTACGCTGCATTTTGGTCCTCTCCTTCACCCCAGGAAGAAAACCTTTACAGAACCACCCACCAAACCCGGACCAAGCAGCGTGACAACGGGCAGCAGCAACAGCAGCAGCAGTACAAGGAGGAATGGACATGGGAGGAGATTCTGGACGGAGAAGGACCCTGGGCAGAGCCAGAGGAGTGTCGCCGTCCCAAAGCGGAGCTGGAGGCATCAAAAGCGGAGAGGCGTCATTATGAGGCGCTTGCAAGGCAGAGTGGCTGGAAACCCGAGAGGCTCACCCAAAAATTTCTTGGGGGGGGGCTAAAGGGGAGTGTGGCGAAGCCGGGTTGGATACCTGAGCCAACTCCCCGGGCTTACCGTGGAGTGAGAGGGCGTCGTACTGGTCAGACACCGTGTTATGCGGTAAAGCGCACGGTGTCCCCAGTACGCGTGCTTAGCCCAGTGCGGGCTATTCCACCTTGCCGCACTGGGAGGGCTAGGTTGGGCATCGAGCCGAGTGCCATGAAGCCGGCCCAACGTATCTGGTCTCCAGTACGTCTCCTCGGGCCGGCGTACATGGCACCAGCCTTACAGGTGGTGTCCCCGGTTCGCCTGCATAGCCCAGTGCGGGCTATTCCACCTCGCCGCACTGGCAGGGCTACGGGGACCATTCAACCTGGTAAGATTGGGGAGGCTCGGTGCTCAAGAGCACGTGTCCTCCTTCACGGTCCGGTATATCCGGCGCCACCTTCCCACCCCAGCTCAGTACCACCAGTGCCTACACCACGCACCAGGCTTCCAGTGCATCTCCAGAGCCCTGTTCCTCCTCCACGCACTCTCCCTATGGTGCGTGTCTCCAGCCCAGTGCCTCCAGTTCCGGCACCACGCACCAAGCCTCCTGTGCGTCTCCAGAGCCCTGTACGCACTGTTCCTTCTCCCCGCACTCGCCCTGAGGTGCGTGCCCTCAGCCCGGTACCTCCAGTTCCGGTACCACGCACCAGGCCTAGAGTGCGCCACGAGAGTCCAGTGTGCCCTGTTGTTGTTCCCCGCACTAGCCTGAAGGTGCGTGTCCTTAGCCCGGTACCTCCAGTTCCGGTACCACGCACCAGGCCTACAGTGCGTCTCAGCCGGCCAGAGTCTGCCGTCTGCCCAGCGGCGCCTGAACTGCCCGTCTGCCCAGCGGTGCCTGAACTGCCCGTCTGCCCAGCGGCGCCTGAACTGCCCGTCTGCCCCGCGGCGCCTGAACTGCCCGTCTGCCCAGCGGCGTCTGAACTGCCCGTCTGCCCTACGCCGTCTGAACTGTCCGTCTGCCATGAGCCTGCAAAGCCGCCCGTCTGCCATGAGCCTACAGAGCCGTCCGCCAGACAGGAGCCGCTAGAGCCGTCCGCCAGACAGGAGCCGCTAGAGCCTTCCGCCAGACCGGATCAGCCAGAGCCTTCCGCCAGACCGGATCAGCCAGAGCCTTCCGCCAGACCGGATCAGCCAGAGCCTTCCGCCAGACCGGATCAGCCAGAGCCTTCCGTCAGCCCGGATCAGCCAGAGCCTTCCGTCAGCCCGGACCTGCCAGAGTCCCTCAGCCCGGACCTGCCAGAGTCCCTCAGCCCGGACCTGCCAGAGTCCCTCAGCCCGGACCTGCCAGAGTCCCTCAGCCCGGACCTGCCAGAGTCCCTCAGCCAGGACCTGCCAGAGTCCCTCAGCCAGGACCTGCCAGAGTCCCTCAGCCAGGACCTGCCAGAGTCCCTCAGCCAGGACCTGCCAGAGTTCCTCAGCCAGGACCTGCCGCCCCTTATCCCGGTGCCGCCCCTTATCCCGGTGCTGCCCCTTATCCCGGTGCTGCCCCTTCATTTAGGTGGTTTTAGTTGGAGGGTGGTCATTGGGAGGGGGATACAGAAGCGGGGAGTGACTATGGTGGTGTGGGGACAGCGTCCGGAGCCTGAGCCACCACCGTGGTCAGATGCCCACCCAGACCCTCCCCTGGACTTTGTGCTGGTGCGCCCGGCGTTCGCACCTTGAAGGGGGGGTTCTGTCACGTTCCTGACCTGTTTTCTGTTGTTTTGTATGTGTGTGATGGTCAGGGCGTGAGTTTTGGGTGGGCATTCTATGTTGTGTGTTTCTATGTTGGTTTAGGGTTGCCTGGTATGGCTCTTAATTAGAGGCAGGTGTTTTGCGTTCCTCTAATTAAGAGTCATATTTAGGTAGGTTGTTTCACTGTGTTCGTTGTGGGTGGTTGTTACCTGTCTCTGTGTTTGTGTTCTGCACCAGATAGGTCTGTATCGGTTTTGCACGTTTGTTATTTTGTAAGTTGTTTGTAGTGTTCACTTGTTCTTATAATTAAACATGTTGAGCACTGGCTACGCTGCATTTTGGTCCTCTCCTTCACCCCAGGAAGAAAACCTTTACACACGATGGGTAGATTAACTTCTAGTTCTTCCCAAACCCGGATCCGGGAGCACCCCCCACAGTAAAAAAGCTGACTAGCATAGCCTAGCATAGCGTCACAAGTAAATACTAGCATCTAAATATCATTAAATCACAAGTCCAAGACACCAGATGAAAGATACACTTCTTGTGAATCCAGCCATCATTTCTGATTTTTAAAATGTTTTACAGGGAAGACACAATATGTAAATCTATTAGCTAACCACGTTAGCAAAAGACACCACTTTTTTTACTCCACCAGTTTTTTACTCCATCAGTAGCTATCCCTAATTCGACTAAATAAAGATATATATAGCCACTAACCAAGAAACAACTTCATAAGATGACAGTCTGATAACATATTTATGGTATAGCATATGTTTTTTTTGAAAAATTTGCATTTTTCAGGTATAAATCATAGTTTACCATTGCAGCCACTATCACAAAACTCACCAAAGCGACTAGAATAACTACAGAGAGCAACGTGTATTACCTAATTACTCATCCTAAAACATTTCTTAAAAATACACAGCGTACAGCAATTGAAAGACACAGATCTTGTGAATCCAGACAATATTTCAGATTTTCTAAGTGTTTTACAGCGAAAACACAATATATCGTTATATTAGCATACCACATGAGCTAACATCACCCCAGCATTGATTCAAGGCAAAAAGAGCGATAACGTTATCACCACCAAAATATATTAATTTTTTCACTAACCTTCTCAGAATTCTTCAGATGACAGTCCTGTAACATCATATTACACAATGCATATAGAGTTTGTTCGAAAATGTGCATATTTAGCATCACAAATCGTGGTTATGCAATGTAATCAGTCAAAACATGGCATGCATTCTGGCCGGCGCCATCTTGGAAAGGCACCTAAGTTTACGATTATTTATCGATTAGATTGACTAAAAAAATACAGGTTGGACAGCTAATGAAAGATGCATTAGTTATTAATGCAACCGCTGAGTTAGATTTTTAAAATTAACGTTACTAGACATACAGTGTGCGTTACAGCCAGACTAATGCCGCAACAATGGCCGACAAATGCGTTTACATTTTTCCACATAAATACGGAATAAAATCATAAATAGCTCTTACTTTTGGACGAGCTTCCATCAGTATCTTGGGCAAGGTGTCCTTTGTCCAAAAGAATCGTTGCTTTGTTGTAAAACGTCCTCTTCAACTTCGGAACTAGCAGCTAACAATAGCTACGTGGCACACACATGTCCAAATCCTCAAAGAGCAATACTACGAAAATTCCGAAAATAGCAATATACTCGCATAAACTGATATAAATCGGTTTAAAATAACTTCGTTATGATGTTTCTAACACCTATATCGAATTAAATCACAGACGGATATATCTTAGGCCGATAACGAGAGCTTTTGAGCATGCCATTCTGATGTCCTCTCTTGCGTCTTGAGGAGCGTCCAAAAGAACGGACATGTCACTCCATGGCCTTTTATAAACTCTGAGAAATACGTAGAGACTCCATTCCACTTCTCATTGGTTACTGACATCCAGGGGAAGGCGGATGCAGTTCATTTCGACCCATAGGGCACATACAGAGTTTTAAACTGATCTCAGAACAGAGCCTAGTTTTCAGACCTTCGCATGTCCTGTCATGATTTTCCCTGTAGAAAGAGTTCTGGTTCACCCACAGACATAATTCAAACGGTTTTAGAAACTAGAGATTGTTTTCTATCCAATAGTAATAATAATATGCATATTGTACGAGCAAGAATTGAGTACGAGGCAGTTTAATTTGGAAATGTAAAAAAAAAAATAGTGCTAACAGCTCCCCCTATTGACAAAAGGTTTTAACAAGAAGTGTATCTTTCATTTGGTGTATTGCACTTGTTATTGTGTGAAAGCTACATATTTTTTTTTAAATATTTTTGAATTTCCCGCGCTGTCTTTTCAGCGGAATGTTGTTCAGGGGTTCCGCTAGCGGAACGCCTGCGCTAGAAAGGTTAAACCCTTTACAATGAAGATCTGTGAAGGTATTTGGATTTTTACGAATTATCTTTGAAAGACAGGGTCCTGAAAAGGGCTGTTTCTTTTTTTGCTGAGTTTATGTACAGTATACAATCACATGTTGCTCTATTTAGCGTGGGAATACTTTGGAACAGATTCAAGCTGATTTCCTGGTGTTTTTACAGTCTTTTATGTCCAACAATGAAAATTCAACAAATGTCATTTTTTATTTGCTTAGAAAACTTGGGGGGCCAAACAAAACCTGTGGACTGCCAGTTGGGGAACCTTGTCACAGGTCACAGTTATGAAAACTTAGGACACTAAAGAGGCCTTTCTACTGACTCTGACTCTTATATGTACATACAGTATCTACCTCAATGACCTCATACATCGACTTGGTACTGGCACATCGTTACACAACGTGTGTTCATTATTATGTGTGTTACTTTTCTATTATTTGTATATTTTACTTCTCTCTGCATTGTTGGGAAGGGCCGGTAAGTGAGCATTTCACTGTTAGTCTACACCTGTTGTTTTTTACGAAGCATGTGACAATGTTTAAAAAAAAACAGGCATAGAAACAGGAAATGCTAGCTGAAGTGGATGCTGTCTGCATTTGGCCAGTAGTGAATAGATGGGTAAAGACAAAGCAATATCATGAAATCTCCTTTTGTCTTAGCTTGTAACTTATAAAATATAACATTTTATTTGATTTTGGATCACAGGTAAAATGCAGCAATTACATTCACTTTTATTATTGTCAAGATTGTTATTGTCTATCCACTCTCTCCCCCCACACCCACATCCCTCCATATAAGCGCCATCTGTCAACTTTCATTATAAACCACACTTGAAGCAAATGTAAAAATGTAATTAAACCAATTCAATAAAAGGCAGTTGAACAAGAGTGAGCAAAGTTTAATATGAGGGGGGTAAAGAAGTTGACTTGGCAGCCTGGCAGCATTGGATTGGTGCCAACAGCACAAAAAGTCTGCTAATGTTAATGGCAGTTGAGGAATCATTCAAATTCTGTGAGAGGGATGCAGTATTTAAACACACAGGCAATAGGTACAGTTAATAGCCTGATGGTGTGAACAACCATTCAGAGGCAAACAATTTGAAAGTGTCTAGAGGTAATCTACAGGTAATACCACATGAAATGAGAGAAATGGAGAGACACACCCTGAGAGCATCATGCCAAACATGAGGGTTGAGTGACTGAACTGTGTGAATGGTCCTGTCGGTGTGTGTGTGTGTGTGTGTGTGTGTGTGTGTGTGTGTGTGTGTGTGTGTGTGTGTGTGTGTGTGTGTGTGTGTGTGTGTGTGTGTGTGTGTGTGTGTGTGTGTGTGTGTGTGTGTGTGTGTGTGTGTGTGTGTGTGTGTGTGTGTGTGTGTGTGTGTGTGTGTGTGTGTGTGTGTGAAACTATCCTCCCTTAATGTGTCCATTGAAGTCATAAGTTGGATGTATTCTTATCTGACAAACAGAAGCCAACAGGTTCGTTTGGGGAACACTCAGTCGGACTCTCTTTACTATAACATTGGGGTCTCTCAAGGGTCAATATTAGACCCCCTTCTGTTTACCATCTATATAAATGATCTCCCACTTGCTTGCCCACAAGTTAATGTATTCGGTGTGAAATGGCCAGCTAGTTAGCGGCTGCACGCTAATAGCGTTTCAATCGGGGACGTCACTCGCTCTGAGACTTGAAGTATTTGTTTCACTTGCTCTGCAAGGGTCGCGGCTTTTGTGGAGTGATGGGTAATGATGCTTCATGGGTCAGTTGTTTATGTGTGCAGAGGGTCCCTGGTTCAAGTCCAGGATAGGGGTGAGGAGAGGGACGGAAGCAATACTGTTACATTAACATGCAGATGTATGCAGACGATACAGTTCTGTATGTACACTCAAAAAATAGACAACTGGTTGTTAACAAGTTAACTGAAGCTACGGTACATGTTTCTAAATGAATGACTAATTCTTGCCTGTATTTAAATATCGACAAGACTGTTTGTATGTACTTCTCCAAGAAATCCATTGATTCTTCTCAACGAGCTGTTCTTGTTAATGGGGAGAATCTGAAAGTTGTGTCTAACTTCAGGTATCTTGGTGTCATTTTGGACTCCAACTTGACATTTAAGAAACATGTGAAGAAGGTGGTGAAGTTTGGATTGTCCAACTTTAGGTTTATAAGACCGTTCCTTCCTCTGGAGGCCGCCAAACTATATATGCATGCTATGATCTTCTCACATTTGAGATAATGCCTCACATGCTGGTCACAAGCAGGAGCTACTATTCTGAAACCAATTGAATCACTCAACAAACAAACACTTAAGATTTTTGATAACAAATCAAACAGTTACCACCATTGTCATATCATTTACAAACATAATTTATTTAGTCTGGGTAGCTTTAAGCAGTATGTAGATGCAAGCTTTGTCTTTAAGATCCTGCATGGTCTTGCCCCTCCACCCTGACATCATGCTCAAGGAAAGCACCTCCAGGATATTTTTTTATTTAACCAGGCAAGTCAGTTAAGATCAAATTCTTATTTACAATGACAGCCTTGGAACAGTGGGTTAACTGCCTTGTTCAGGGGCAGAGCAACAGATTTTTACCTTGTCAGCTCAGGGATTCAATCTAGCAATCTTTCGGTTACTGGCCCAACGCTCTAACCACTAGACTACCTGCCGCCCCAGGATAACACTGGCAGTAACTAGAGGGGATTGCGTTGTCCCTTTTCGACGCAGTAAAATCGGCCAATCGGCCTTCTCTGTTAGAGCTACAATATACTGGAATGTAATGTGCATGGACTTTTGTACTTTTAAATTTGAATTGAAAACATGGCTAAAATCTACCCAAACCTGTACACATGAGTTATCTGTGGTTCCTCATATGTAAGACGACAGTTGATGAAAGTGTTGTTGTTGTCGTTAGAATGATATATTATTGGATGTAATGTATTTGTATTTTGTATTGTTTCAGTGAGTACGTGTATTGTGGCTCTGTAATTGTCCTGAGCTGCCCTTTTGGCTAACCCCGGCACATTTACATGGATGTTGCACTATTGTAATATTGATGTTGATTCATGTGCATTGTCCCCTATAAATAAATACATGTAGAATCACAATTTGATCATTTAAATTTTCTCAAGGCAGAAAAATAATACTGCAGCAACTGAAAATGTAAATTATTGTGTGGAATATAATTAACTGACATTTTTAGTTAGGGCAAATCAAGTCTGACATTTTAAAGTAGAAATTGCAAACATTAGATGCCTTTTTAAACCTTGTATACACTACAAGCAGTGGAGACCCGTCATTCTTGGCAGGTGGGGCAAAGAATTTATTATAAAAAATGTTTAAGTGTTGCCTGTTTTGCCTGTTATTTTGGCATTAATACGTGTCACACATCAGTTTGAAAACAATGTAATTTTTTTGGGGGGGGAGTTAATAAAGCCGCATGGTCTCTTTTTTGCTTTCTTGAGTAAGGCAGCTCCAAAATGCAGGTGTTTCAGCCTAGCTCAGTGCTTTCTGTGGTGGTGGGGCAGCCAGTGAAAAATACGGACCGTAGGGGTTGGTAATGTTCTCTAGTTGCGCCGTGATTGTTCTGTCACTCATGGGGACAGTACATCACTGGAAAATCTACTGAGAGAGCGAGAAAATTCAAGCCCCTTGGGTGCTGCCATAGAGTTACATTAGAAGTGCCCATCCATGAAGGCTCAAGGTCATTGTCCACAGATGAAATTATGTCAAATCATGTTATATCTACAGTAGCTTTGATTGGACTGATCATGTCAACATCATACTTTCAAAATCTTAGCTCGCAAGCTTGACAAGCAGTCATCACTATGAATCACGCCGACAATGTACTGGAAAATCCTTTTCAATCCTTGTCATATGAAAAGAAATGATAGATAAAACGTATCAGTGCTCATTGGCCATTAGACATAAACATTACACAACAAGATGGAAATCGCAAATTCAACAATGAGTAGTTTGGAAGGAATCAGTGGCTAACAACAAGTGTTGCAAAGTAGTCAATAGCCTGTTATTCAGTGGAGTGGGTGTGTGGTCCAAGGTTGGGTTTAAGGGTCTCTTTTCCAAGCTTAAAAGCATAAACATTCAACACCATGGGCCAGAAAAGTTTGAATACATTGGCCATGCTGTCAATCCAGCATGACTTCTGACTTGTTCAAAACAACTGGAAAGTTGGAACTGTGAAATCTCAGACTTCAGTGAGTTCAAGAGAACTGGGAACAGTGGTAAGCCAGGTGCAGGAGTGGTAAAGATTCACTCAATGGTGCTAAAAAGAAAGCTCTGCTGTTGGGACAGCTTTTTGTAGTTCCTAACAGTTTGTGGGCACTGTTTGTCACCGTCATAGTGCAATTAATGTATTGTTTAGTGTTTTGTTGTGTTGTGTAGTGGCTTTAATGGCATGCATCTAAAACATATATATGTTTTGCCCCACCAAGATCTACATGCTAAAGTCGCCACTGACTACAAGTTTGCATTTCCTGCAACAACAGGGTGATCAAATTAAGATCCTTTACACCTCTCTCTTTTTCAGAACTCACACAGACAGAGACGCACAGAGACGCACAAAGACACACACACACACACACACACACACACACACACACAAACACAAATCAAATGTATTTATATAGCCCTTCTTACATCAGCTGATATATCAAAGTGCTGTACAGAAACCCAGCCTAAAACCCCAAACAGCAAGCAATGCAGGTGTAGAAGCACAGTGGCTAGGAAAAACTCCCTAGAAAGGCCATAACCTAGGAAGAAACCTAGAGAGGAACCAGGCTATGAGGGGTGGCCAGTCCTCTTCTGGCTGTGCTGGGTGGAGATTATAACAGAACATGGCCAAGATGTTCAAATGTTCATAGATGACCAGCATTGTCAAATAAAAGTAATCACAGTGAACAGGTCAGGGTTCCATAGCCGCAGGCAGAACAGTTGAAACTGGAGCAGCAGCACGGCCAGGTGGACTGGGGACAACAAGGAGTCATCATGCCAGGTAGTCCTGAGGCATGGTCCTAGGGTTCAGGTCCTCCGAGAGAGAGAAAGAAAGAAAGAGAGAAAGAGAGAATTAGAAAGAGCATACTTAAATTCACACAGGACACCGGATAAGACAGGAAAAATACTCCAGATATAACAGACTGACCCTAGCCCCCCGACACAAAAACTACTGCAGCATAAATACTGGAGGCTGAGACAGGAGGGGTCAGGAGACACTGTGGCCCCATCCGATGATACCCCCAGACAGGGCCAAACAGGCAGGATATAACCCCACCCACTTTGCCAAAGCACAGCCCCCACACCACTAGAGGGATATCTTCAACCACCAACTTACCATCCTGAGACAAGGCTGAGTATAGCCCACAAAGATCTCCGTCACGGCACAACCCAAGGGGGGGGGGGGCGCCAACCCAGACAGGAAGACCACGTCAGTGACTCAACCCACTCAAGTGACACACCCCTCCTAGGGACGGCATGGAAGAGCACCAGTAACCCAGTGACTCAGCCCCTGTAATAGGGTTAGAGGCAGAGAATCCCAGTGGAGAGAGGGGAACCGGCCAGGCAGAGACAGCAAGGGCGGTTCGTTGCTCCAGTGCCTTTCCGGTCACCTTCACACTCCTGGGCCAGACTACACTCAATTATAGTACCTACTGAAGAGATGAGTCTTCAATAAAGACTTAAAGGTTGAGACCGAGTCTGCGTCTCTCACATGGGTAGGCAGACCATTTCATAAAAATGGAGCTCTATAGGAGAAAGCCCTGCCTCCAGTTGTTTGCTTAGAAATTCTAGGGACAATTAGGAGGCCTGCGTCTTGTGACCGTAGCGTGCGTGTAGGTATGTACGGCAGGACTAAATCGGAAAGATAGGTAGGAGCAAGCCCATGAAATGCTTTGTAGGTTAGCAGTAAAACCTTGAAATCAGCCCTAGCCTTAACAGGAAGCCAGTGTAGGGAGGCTAGCACTGGAGTATTATGATCAAATTTTTGGGTTCTAGTCAGGATTCTGGCAGCCGTATTTACCACTAACTGAAGTTTATTTAGTGCTTTTTCCGGGTAGACGGAAAGTAGAGCATTGCAGTAGTCTAACCCAGAAGTAACAAATGCATTGATACATTTTTCTGCATAATTTTTGGACAGAAAACTTCTGATTTTTGCAATGTTACGTAAATGGAAAAAAGCTGTCCTTGAAACAGTCTTGATTTGTTCGTCAAAAGAGAGATCAGGGTCCAGAGTAACGCCGAGGTCCTTCACAGTTTTATTTGAGACGACTGTACAACCATCAAGATTAATTGTCAAATTCAACAGAAAATCTCTTTGTTTCTTGGGACCTAGAACAAGCATCTCTGTTTTGTCCGAGTTTAAAAGTAGAAAGTTTGCAGCCATCCACTTCCTTATGACTGAAACACAGGCTTCCAGCGAGGGCAATTTTGGTGCTTCACCATGTTTCATCGAAATGTACAGCTGTGTGTCATCTGCATAGCAGTGAAAGTTAACATTATGTTTTCGA
The DNA here is from genome assembly GCF_045679555.1 of Salvelinus alpinus. Lineage (NCBI taxonomy): Eukaryota > Metazoa > Chordata > Actinopteri > Salmoniformes > Salmonidae > Salvelinus > Salvelinus alpinus. Next base: position 75,183,483 of record NC_092093.1, read on the forward strand.
ATGACATCCCCAAGAGGTAAAATATATAGTGAAAACTATTGTGATCCTAAAACGGAACCTTGAAGAACACCGAAATTTACAGTTGATTTGTCAGAGGACAAACCATTCATAGAGACAAACTGATATCTTTCCAACAGATAAGATCTAAGCCAGGCCAGATCTTGTCCGTGTAGACCAATTTGGGTTTCCAATCTCTCCAAAAGAAGATCGATGGTATCAAAGCAGCACTAAGGTCTAGGAGCACGAGGACAGATGCAGAGCCTCGGTCTGACGCCAATAAAAGGTAATTTACCACCTTCACAAGTGCAGTCTCAGTGCTATGACGGGATCTAAAACCAGACCGAAGCATTTTGTATACATTGTTTGTCTTCAGGAAGGCAGTGAGTTGCTGCGCAACAGCTTTTTCAATTTCTTTTGAGAGGAATGGGAGATTCGATTTAGGCCGATAGTTTTTTATATTTTCTGAGTCAAGGTTTGGCTTTTTCAAGAGAGGCTTTATTACTGCCACTTTTAGTGAGTTTGGTACGCATCCGGTGGATAGAGAGCCGTTTATTATGTTCAAGGAGGGCCAAGCACAGGAAGCAGCTCTACAGTAGTTTAGTTGGAATAGGTTCCAGTATGCAGCTTGAAGGTTTAGAGGCCATGATTCATTTCATCATTGTGTCAAGAGATATAGTACTAAAACACTTGAGTGTCTCCCTTGATCCAAGGTCCTGGCAGAGTTGTGCAGACTCAGGACAACTGAGCTTTGGAGGAATACGCAGATTTAAAGAGGAGTCCGTAATTTGCTTTCTAATGATCATGATCTTTTCCTCAAAGAACTTCATGAATTTATTACTGCTGAAGTGAAAGCCTTCCTCTCTTGGGGAATGTTGCTTTTTAGTTAGCTTTGCGACAGTAGCAAAAATATATTTCAGGTTGTTCTTATTTTCCTCAATTAAGTTGGAAAAATAGGATGATCGAGCAGCAGTGAGGGCTCTTCGATATTGCACGTTACTGTCTTTCCAAGCTAGTCGGAAGACATCCAGTTTGGTGTGGCGCCATTTCCGTTCCAATTCTCTGGAAGCTTGCTTCAGAGCTCGGGTATTTTCTGTATACCAGGGAGCTAGTTTCTTATGACAAATGTTTTTAGTTTTTAGTGGTGCAACTACATCTAGAGTATTGCGCAAGGTTAAATTGAGTTCCTCAGTTAGGTGGTTAACTGATTTTTGTCTTCTGACGTCCTTGGGTAGGCAGAGGGAGTCTGGAAGGGCATCAAGGAATCTTTGGGTTGTCCGAGAATTTATAGCATGACACACACACACACACACACAACGTGTCTCAGAGGAGGAGTGCAAACATATCCTTATAAAGTTATTCAGTCATAGAATGGTAAAACTGTGGGTCACCACTCCTACTGGGACTACAGGTGGGACTACAGGTGAGATTCTAGGTGGGGCTCCGGGTGGGGCTCCAGTTCAGGCTCTAGCTGAGAACAACTGGTTAGCTTGAGCCTGGTCCTGCCATCTGTCTCCATTCCTCTCTCCGTATCATATCCATCCTGCTCCTGTGTCCTCCCTACCTCATCTTCATCGTCCTCTCACTCATCTACCTTTTCTTCTCCTTCGTCACTTGGTCCTTCTACCTCCTTTCTCGCTCATTCTCAGTTTTCCTAATCTACCTCATGTTGGTCTCTCTCCCTGGCTCCCTGACTCTCCCTGGCTCTCTCTTTCAGCTGTGGCTGGGAAATTCGAAGTGGCGCACGCGCCCTGACGAATGGTTTTTAAAAACAAAAAATGCCCATGAAATGCTATTTGAGGCTGCTTCCCCACTTCTCTTCTTGCCTTTTTCTGACGTCTTTTCTCTCTGATATTTGAACCTCAGACCTCGCCATCTCTCTCCGCAATCTTTCTCTACAAGGGACATCACACAACAAGCATGTAATTATTAATAACTTACAGTATTACTAACTTGCATACTACCAGTATTCATATTACACTCGCACACAAGCTTACCTTGCTAGAAGTAGCCAAGAAAAAGTCATCATGAATGATTGTTCTCTCTTTCTCCACACACACACACACGCACGCACGCACGCACACACACACACACACACACACACACACACACACACACACACACACACACACACACACACACACACACACACACACACACACACACACACACACACACACACACACACACACACACACACACACACACACACACACACACACACACACACACACACACACACACACACACACACACACACAAATCAAATCAAATGTATTTATATAGCCCTTCTTACATCAGCTGATATATCAAAGTGCTGTACAGAAACCCAGCCTAAAACCCCAAACAGCAAGCAATGCAGGTGTAGAAGCACAGTGGCTAGGAAAAACTCCCTAGAAAGGCCATAACCTAGGAAGAAACCTAGAGAGGAACCAGGCTATGAGGGGTGGCCAGTCCTCTTCTGGCTGTGCTGGGTGGAGATTATAACAGAACATGGCCAAGATGTTCAAATGTTCATAGATGACCAGCATTGTCAAATAAAAGTAATCACAGTGAACAGGTCAGGGTTCCATAGCCGCAGGCAGAACAGTTGAAACTGGAGCAGCAGCACGGCCAGGTGGACTGGGGACAACAAGGAGTCATCATGCCAGGTAGTCCTGAGGCATGGTCCTAGGGTTCAGGTCCTCCGAGAGAGAGAAAGAAAGAAAGAGAGAAAGAGAGAATTAGAAAGAGCATACTTAAATTCACACAGGACACCGGATAAGACAGGAAAAATACTCCAGATATAACAGACTGACCCTAGCCCCCCGACACAAAAACTACTGCAGCATAAATACTGGAGGCTGAGACAGGAGGGGTCAGGAGACACTGTGGCCCCATCCGATGATACCCCCAGACAGGGCCAAACAGGCAGGATATAACCCCACCCACTTTGCCAAAGCACAGCCCCCACACCACTAGAGGGATATCTTCAACCACCAACTTACCATCCTGAGACAAGGCTGAGTATAGCCCACAAAGATCTCCGTCACGGCACAACCCAAGGGGGGGGGGGGCGCCAACCCAGACAGGAAGACCACGTCAGTGACTCAACCCACTCAAGTGACACACCCCTCCTAGGGACGGCATGGAAGAGCACCAGTAACCCAGTGACTCAGCCCCTGTAATAGGGTTAGAGGCAGAGAATCCCAGTGGAGAGAGGGGAACCGGCCAGGCAGAGACAGCAAGGGCGGTTCGTTGCTCCAGTGCCTTTCCGGTCACCTTCACACTCCTGGGCCAGACTACACTCAATTATAGTACCTACTGAAGAGATGAGTCTTCAATAAAGACTTAAAGGTTGAGACCGAGTCTGCGTCTCTCACATGGGTAGGCAGACCATTTCATAAAAATGGAGCTCTATAGGAGAAAGCCCTGCCTCCAGTTGTTTGCTTAGAAATTCTAGGGACAATTAGGAGGCCTGCGTCTTGTGACCGTAGCGTGCGTGTAGGTATGTACGGCAGGACTAAATCGGAAAGATAGGTAGGAGCAAGCCCATGAAATGCTTTGTAGGTTAGCAGTAAAACCTTGAAATCAGCCCTAGCCTTAACAGGAAGCCAGTGTAGGGAGGCTAGCACTGGAGTATTATGATCAAATTTTTGGGTTCTAGTCAGGATTCTGGCAGCCGTATTTACCACTAACTGAAGTTTATTTAGTGCTTTTTCCGGGTAGACGGAAAGTAGAGCATTGCAGTAGTCTAACCCAGAAGTAACAAATGCATTGATACATTTTTCTGCATAATTTTTGGACAGAAAACTTCTGATTTTTGCAATGTTACGTAAATGGAAAAAAGCTGTCCTTGAAACAGTCTTGATTTGTTCGTCAAAAGAGAGATCAGGGTCCAGAGTAACGCCGAGGTCCTTCACAGTTTTATTTGAGACGACTGTACAACCATCAAGATTAATTGTCAAATTCAACAGAAAATCTCTTTGTTTCTTGGGACCTAGAACAAGCATCTCTGTTTTGTCCGAGTTTAAAAGTAGAAAGTTTGCAGCCATCCACTTCCTTATGACTGAAACACAGGCTTCCAGCGAGGGCAATTTTGGTGCTTCACCATGTTTCATCGAAATGTACAGCTGTGTGTCATCTGCATAGCAGTGAAAGTTAACATTATGTTTTCGAATGACATCCCCAAGAGGTAAAATATATAGTGAAAACTATTGTGATCCTAAAACGGAACCTTGAAGAACACCGAAATTTACAGTTGATTTGTCAGAGGACAAACCATTCATAGAGACAAACTGATATCTTTCCAACAGATAAGATCTAAGCCAGGCCAGATCTTGTCCGTGTAGACCAATTTGGGTTTCCAATCTCTCCAAAAGAAGATCGATGGTATCAAAGCAGCACTAAGGTCTAGGAGCACGAGGACAGATGCAGAGCCTCGGTCTGACGCCAATAAAAGGTAATTTACCACCTTCACAAGTGCAGTCTCAGTGCTATGACGGGATCTAAAACCAGACCGAAGCATTTTGTATACATTGTTTGTCTTCAGGAAGGCAGTGAGTTGCTGCGCAACAGCTTTTTCAATTTCTTTTGAGAGGAATGGGAGATTCGATTTAGGCCGATAGTTTTTTATATTTTCTGGGTCAAGGTTTGGCTTTTTCAAGAGAGGCTTTATTACTGCCACTTTTAGTGAGTTTGGTACGCATCCGGTGGATAGAGAGCCGTTTATTATGTTCAAGGAGGGCCAAGCACAGGAAGCAGCTCTACAGTAGTTTAGTTGGAATAGGTTCCAGTATGCAGCTTGAAGGTTTAGAGGCCATGATTCATTTCATCATTGTGTCAAGAGATATAGTACTAAAACACTTGAGTGTCTCCCTTGATCCAAGGTCCTGGCAGAGTTGTGCAGACTCAGGACAACTGAGCTTTGGAGGAATACGCAGATTTAAAGAGGAGTCCGTAATTTGCTTTCTAATGATCATGATCTTTTCCTCAAAGAACTTCATGAATTTATTACTGCTGAAGTGAAAGCCTTCCTCTCTTGGGGAATGTTGCTTTTTAGTTAGCTTTGCGACAGTAGCAAAAATATATTTCAGGTTGTTCTTATTTTCCTCAATTAAGTTGGAAAAATAGGATGATCGAGCAGCAGTGAGGGCTCTTCGATATTGCACGTTACTGTCTTTCCAAGCTAGTCGGAAGACATCCAGTTTGGTGTGGCGCCATTTCCGTTCCAATTCTCTGGAAGCTTGCTTCAGAGCTCGGGTATTTTCTGTATACCAGGGAGCTAGTTTCTTATGACAAATGTTTTTAGTTTTTAGTGGTGCAACTACATCTAGGGTATTGCGCAAGGTTAAATTGAGTTCCTCAGTTAGGTGGTTAACTGATTTTTGTCTTCTGACGTCCTTGGGTAGGCAGAGGGAGTCTGGAAGGGCATCAAGGAATCTTTGGGTTGTCCGAGAATTTATAGCATGACACACACACACACACACACAACGTGTCTCAGAGGAGGAGTGCAAACATATCCTTATAAAGTTATTCAGTCATAGAATGGTAAAACTGTGGGTCACCACTCCTACTGGGACTACAGGTGGGACTACAGGTGAGATTCTAGGTGGGGCTCCGGGTGGGGCTCCAGTTCAGGCTCTAGCTGAGAACAACTGGTTAGCTTGAGCCTGGTCCTGCCATCTGTCTCCATTCCTCTCTCCGTATCATATCCATCCTGCTCCTGTGTCCTCCCTACCTCATCTTCATCGTCCTCTCACTCATCTACCTTTTCTTCTCCTTCGTCACTTGGTCCTTCTACCTCCTTTCTCGCTCATTCTCAGTTTTCCTAATCTACCTCATGTTGGTCTCTCTCCCTGGCTCCCTGACTCTCCCTGGCTCTCTCTTTCAGCTGTGGCTGGGAAATTCGAAGTGGCGCACGCGCCCTGACGAATGGTTTTTAAAAACAAAAAATGCCCATGAAATGCTATTTGAGGCTGCTTCCCCACTTCTCTTCTTGCCTTTTTCTGACGTCTTTTCTCTCTGATATTTGAACCTCAGACCTCGCCATCTCTCTCCGCAATCTTTCTCTACAAGGGACATCACACAACAAGCATGTAATTATTAATAACTTACAGTATTACTAACTTGCATACTACCAGTATTCATATTACACTCGCACACAAGCTTACCTTGCTAGAAGTAGCCAAGAAAAAGTCATCATGAATGATTGTTCTCTCTTTCTCCACACACACACACACGCACGCACGCACGCACACACACACACACACACACACACACACACACACACACACACACACACACACACACACACACACACACACACACACACACACACACACACACACACACACACACACACACACACACACACACACACACACACACACACACACACACACACACACACACACACACACACACAAATCAAATCAAATGTATTTATATAGCCCTTCTTACATCAGCTGATATATCAAAGTGCTGTACAGAAACCCAGCCTAAAACCCCAAACAGCAAGCAATGCAGGTGTAGAAGCACAGTGGCTAGGAAAAACTCCCTAGAAAGGCCATAACCTAGGAAGAAACCTAGAGAGGAACCAGGCTATGAGGGGTGGCCAGTCCTCTTCTGGCTGTGCTGGGTGGAGATTATAACAGAACATGGCCAAGATGTTCAAATGTTCATAGATGACCAGCATTGTCAAATAAAAGTAATCACAGTGAACAGGTCAGGGTTCCATAGCCGCAGGCAGAACAGTTGAAACTGGAGCAGCAGCACGGCCAGGTGGACTGGGGACAACAAGGAGTCATCATGCCAGGTAGTCCTGAGGCATGGTCCTAGGGTTCAGGTCCTCCGAGAGAGAGAAAGAAAGAAAGAGAGAAAGAGAGAATTAGAAAGAGCATACTTAAATTCACACAGGACACCGGATAAGACAGGAAAAATACTCCAGATATAACAGACTGACCCTAGCCCCCCGACACAAAAACTACTGCAGCATAAATACTGGAGGCTGAGACAGGAGGGGTCAGGAGACACTGTGGCCCCATCCGATGATACCCCCAGACAGGGCCAAACAGGCAGGATATAACCCCACCCACTTTGCCAAAGCACAGCCCCCACACCACTAGAGGGATATCTTCAACCACCAACTTACCATCCTGAGACAAGGCTGAGTATAGCCCACAAAGATCTCCGTCACGGCACAACCCAAGGGGGGGGGGGGGGCGCCAACCCAGACAGGAAGACCACGTCAGTGACTCAACCCACTCAAGTGACACACCCCTCCTAGGGACGGCATGGAAGAGCACCAGTAACCCAGTGACTCAGCCCCTGTAATAGGGTTAGAGGCAGAGAATCCCAGTGGAGAGAGGGGAACCGGCCAGGCAGAGACAGCAAGGGCGGTTCGTTGCTCCAGTGCCTTTCCGGTCACCTTCACACTCCTGGGCCAGACTACACTCAATTATAGTACCTACTGAAGAGATGAGTCTTCAATAAAGACTTAAAGGTTGAGACCGAGTCTGCGTCTCTCACATGGGTAGGCAGACCATTTCATAAAAATGGAGCTCTATAGGAGAAAGCCCTGCCTCCAGTTGTTTGCTTAGAAATTCTAGGGACAATTAGGAGGCCTGCGTCTTGTGACCGTAGCGTGCGTGTAGGTATGTACGGCAGGACTAAATCGGAAAGATAGGTAGGAGCAAGCCCATGAAATGCTTTGTAGGTTAGCAGTAAAACCTTGAAATCAGCCCTAGCCTTAACAGGAAGCCAGTGTAGGGAGGCTAGCACTGGAGTATTATGATCAAATTTTTGGGTTCTAGTCAGGATTCTGGCAGCCGTATTTACCACTAACTGAAGTTTATTTAGTGCTTTTTCCGGGTAGACGGAAAGTAGAGCATTGCAGTAGTCTAACCCAGAAGTAACAAATGCATTGATACATTTTTCTGCATAATTTTTGGACAGAAAACTTCTGATTTTTGCAATGTTACGTAAATGGAAAAAAGCTGTCCTTGAAACAGTCTTGATTTGTTCGTCAAAAGAGAGATCAGGGTCCAGAGTAACGCCGAGGTCCTTCACAGTTTTATTTGAGACGACTGTACAACCATCAAGATTAATTGTCAAATTCAACAGAAAATCTCTTTGTTTCTTGGGACCTAGAACAAGCATCTCTGTTTTGTCCGAGTTTAAAAGTAGAAAGTTTGCAGCCATCCACTTCCTTATGACTGAAACACAGGCTTCCAGCGAGGGCAATTTTGGTGCTTCACCATGTTTCATCGAAATGTACAGCTGTGTGTCATCTGCATAGCAGTGAAAGTTAACATTATGTTTTCGAATGACATCCCCAAGAGGTAAAATATATAGTGAAAACTATTGTGATCCTAAAACGGAACCTTGAAGAACACCGAAATTTACAGTTGATTTGTCAGAGGACAAACCATTCATAGAGACAAACTGATATCTTTCCAACAGATAAGATCTAAGCCAGGCCAGATCTTGTCCGTGTAGACCAATTTGGGTTTCCAATCTCTCCAAAAGAAGATCGATGGTATCAAAGCAGCACTAAGGTCTAGGAGCACGAGGACAGATGCAGAGCCTCGGTCTGACGCCAATAAAAGGTAATTTACCACCTTCACAAGTGCAGTCTCAGTGCTATGACGGGATCTAAAACCAGACCGAAGCATTTTGTATACATTGTTTGTCTTCAGGAAGGCAGTGAGTTGCTGCGCAACAGCTTTTTCAATTTCTTTTGAGAGGAATGGGAGATTCGATTTAGGCCGATAGTTTTTTATATTTTCTGGGTCAAGGTTTGGCTTTTTCAAGAGAGGCTTTATTACTGCCACTTTTAGTGAGTTTGGTACGCATCCGGTGGATAGAGAGCCGTTTATTATGTTCAAGGAGGGCCAAGCACAGGAAGCAGCTCTACAGTAGTTTAGTTGGAATAGGTTCCAGTATGCAGCTTGAAGGTTTAGAGGCCATGATTCATTTCATCATTGTGTCAAGAGATATAGTACTAAAACACTTGAGTGTCTCCCTTGATCCAAGGTCCTGGCAGAGTTGTGCAGACTCAGGACAACTGAGCTTTGGAGGAATACGCAGATTTAAAGAGGAGTCCGTAATTTGCTTTCTAATGATCATGATCTTTTCCTCAAAGAACTTCATGAATTTATTACTGCTGAAGTGAAAGCCTTCCTCTCTTGGGGAATGTTGCTTTTTAGTTAGCTTTGCGACAGTAGCAAAAATATATTTCAGGTTGTTCTTATTTTCCTCAATTAAGTTGGAAAAATAGGATGATCGAGCAGCAGTGAGGGCTCTTCGATATTGCACGTTACTGTCTTTCCAAGCTAGTCGGAAGACATCCAGTTTGGTGTGGCGCCATTTCCGTTCCAATTCTCTGGAAGCTTGCTTCAGAGCTCGGGTATTTTCTGTATACCAGGGAGCTAGTTTCTTATGACAAATGTTTTTAGTTTTTAGTGGTGCAACTACATCTAGGGTATTGCGCAAGGTTAAATTGAGTTCCTCAGTTAGGTGGTTAACTGATTTTTGTCTTCTGACGTCCTTGGGTAGGCAGAGGGAGTCTGGAAGGGCATCAAGGAATCTTTGGGTTGTCCGAGAATTTATAGCATGACACACACACACACACACACAACGTGTCTCAGAGGAGGAGTGCAAACATATCCTTATAAAGTTATTCAGTCATAGAATGGTAAAACTGTGGGTCACCACTCCTACTGGGACTACAGGTGGGACTACAGGTGAGATTCTAGGTGGGGCTCCGGGTGGGGCTCCAGTTCAGGCTCTAGCTGAGAACAACTGGTTAGCTTGAGCCTGGTCCTGCCATCTGTCTCCATTCCTCTCTCCGTATCATATCCATCCTGCTCCTGTGTCCTCCCTACCTCATCTTCATCGTCCTCTCACTCATCTACCTTTTCTTCTCCTTCGTCACTTGGTCCTTCTACCTCCTTTCTCGCTCATTCTCAGTTTTCCTAATCTACCTCATGTTGGTCTCTCTCCCTGGCTCCCTGACTCTCCCTGGCTCTCTCTTTCAGCTGTGGCTGGGAAATTCGAAGTGGCGCACGCGCCCTGACGAATGGTTTTTAAAAACAAAAAATGCCCATCAAATGCTATTTGAGGCTGCTTCCCCACTTCTCTTCTTGCCTTTTTCTGACGTCTTTTCTCTCTGATATTTGAACCTCAGACCTCGCCATCTCTCTCCGCAATCTTTCTCTACAAGGGACATCACACAACAAGCATGTAATTATTAATAACTTACAGTATTACTAACTTGCATACTACCAGTATTCATATTACACTCGCACACAAGCTTACCTTGCTAGAAGTAGCCAAGAAAAAGTCATCATGAATGATTGTTCTCTCTTTCTCCACACACACACACACGCACGCACGCACACACACACACACACACACACACACACACACACACACACACACACACACACACACACACACACACACACACACACACACACACACACACACACACACACACACACACACACACACACACACACAAAATCAAATCAAATGTATTTATATAGCCCTTCTTACATCAGCTGATATATCAAAGTGCTGTACAGAAACCCAGCCTAAAACCCCAAACAGCAAGCAATGCAGGTGTAGAAGCACAGTGGCTAGGAAAAACTCCCTAGAAAGGCCATAACCTAGGAAGAAACCTAGAGAGGAACCAGGCTATGAGGGGTGGCCAGTCCTCTTCTGGCTGTGCTGGGTGGAGATTATAACAGAACATGGCCAAGATGTTCAAATGTTCATAGATGACCAGCATTGTCAAATAAAAGTAATCACAGTGAACAGGTCAGGGTTCCATAGCCGCAGGCAGAACAGTTGAAACTGGAGCAGCAGCACGGCCAGGTGGACTGGGGACAACAAGGAGTCATCATGCCAGGTAGTCCTGAGGCATGGTCCTAGGGTTCAGGTCCTCCGAGAGAGAGAAAGAAAGAAAGAGAGAAAGAGAGAATTAGAAAGAGCATACTTAAATTCACACAGGACACCGGATAAGACAGGAAAAATACTCCAGATATAACAGACTGACCCTAGCCCCCCGACACAAAAACTACTGCAGCATAAATACTGGAGGCTGAGACAGGAGGGGTCAGGAGACACTGTGGCCCCATCCGATGATACCCCCGGACAGGGCCAAACAGGCAGGATATAACCCCACCCACTTTGCCAAAGCACAGCCCCCACACCACTAGAGGGATATCTTCAACCACCAACTTACCATCCTGAGACAAGGCTGAGTATAGCCCACAAAGATCTCCGTCACGGCACAACCCAAGGGGGGGGGGGGGCGCCAACCCAGACAGGAAGACCACGTCAGTGACTCAACCCACTCAAGTGACACACCCCTCCTAGGGACGGCATGGAAGAGCACCAGTAACCCAGTGACTCAGCCCCTGTAATAGGGTTAGAGGCAGAGAATCCCAGTGGAGAGAGGGGAACCGGCCAGGCAGAGACAGCAAGGGCGGTTCGTTGCTCCAGTGCCTTTCCGGTCACCTTCACACTCCTGGGCCAGACTACACTCAATCATAGTACCTACTGAAGAGATGAGTCTTCAATAAAGACTTAAAGGTTGAGACCGAGTCTGCGTCTCTCACATGGGTAGGCAGACCATTTCATAAAAATGGAGCTCTATAGGAGAAAGCCCTGCCTCCAGTTGTTTGCTTAGAAATTCTAGGGACAATTAGGAGGCCTGCGTCTTGTGACCGTAGCGTGCGTGTAGGTATGTACGGCAGGACTAAATCGGAAAGATAGGTAGGAGCAAGCCCATGAAATGCTTTGTAGGTTAGCAGTAAAACCTTGAAATCAGCCCTAGCCTTAACAGGAAGCCAGTGTAGGGAGGCTAGCACTGGAGTATTATGATCAAATTTTTGGGTTCTAGTCAGGATTCTGGCAGCCGTATTTACCACTAACTGAAGTTTATTTAGTGCTTTTTCCGGGTAGACGGAAAGTAGAGCATTGCAGTAGTCTAACCCAGAAGTAACAAATGCATTGATACATTTTTCTGCATAATTTTTGGACAGAAAACTTCTGATTTTTGCAATGTTACGTAAATGGAAAAAAGCTGTCCTTGAAACAGTCTTGATTTGTTCGTCAAAAGAGAGATCAGGGTCCAGAGTAACGCCGAGGTCCTTCACAGTTTTATTTGAGACGACTGTACAACCATCAAGATTAATTGTCAAATTCAACAGAAAATCTCTTTGTTTCTTGGGACCTAGAACAAGCATCTCTGTTTTGTCCGAGTTTAAAAGTAGAAAGTTTGCAGCCATCCACTTCCTTATGACTGAAACACAGGCTTCCAGCGAGGGCAATTTTGGTGCTTCACCATGTTTCATCGAAATGTACAGCTGTGTGTCATCTGCATAGCAGTGAAAGTTAACATTATGTTTTCGAATGACATCCCCAAGAGGTAAAATATATAGTGAAAACTATTGTGATCCTAAAACGGAACCTTGAAGAACACCGAAATTTACAGTTGATTTGTCAGAGGACAAACCATTCATAGAGACAAACTGATATCTTTCCAACAGATAAGATCTAAGCCAGGCCAGATCTTGTCCGTGTAGACCAATTTGGGTTTCCAATCTCTCCAAAAGAAGATCGATGGTATCAAAGCAGCACTAAGGTCTAGGAGCACGAGGACAGATGCAGAGCCTCGGTCTGACGCCAATAAAAGGTAATTTACCACCTTCACAAGTGCAGTCTCAGTGCTATGACGGGATCTAAAACCAGACTGAAGCATTTTGTATACATTGTTTGTCTTCAGGAAGGCAGTGAGTTGCTGCGCAACAGCTTTTTCAATTTCTTTTGAGAGGAATGGGAGATTCGATTTAGGCCGATAGTTTTTTATATTTTCTGGGTCAAGGTTTGGCTTTTTCAAGAGAGGCTTTATTACTGCCACTTTTAGTGAGTTTGGTACGCATCCGGTGGATAGAGAGCCGTTTATTATGTTCAAGGAGGGCCAAGCACAGGAAGCAGCTCTACAGTAGTTTAGTTGGAATAGGTTCCAGTATGCAGCTTGAAGGTTTAGAGGCCATGATTCATTTCATCATTGTGTCAAGAGATATAGTACTAAAACACTTGAGTGTCTCCCTTGATCCAAGGTCCTGGCAGAGTTGTGCAGACTCAGGACAACTGAGCTTTGGAGGAATACGCAGATTTAAAGAGGAGTCCGTAATTTGCTTTCTAATGATCATGATCTTTTCCTCAAAGAACTTCATGAATTTATTACTGCTGAAGTGAAAGCCTTCCTCTCTTGGGGAATGTTGCTTTTTAGTTAGCTTTGCGACAGTAGCAAAAATATATTTCAGGTTGTTCTTATTTTCCTCAATTAAGTTGGAAAAATAGGATGATCGAGCAGCAGTGAGGGCTCTTCGATATTGCACGTTACTGTCTTTCCAAGCTAGTCGGAAGACATCCAGTTTGGTGTGGCGCCATTTCCGTTCCAATTCTCTGGAAGCTTGCTTCAGAGCTCGGGTATTTTCTGTATACCAGGGAGCTAGTTTCTTATGACAAATGTTTTTAGTTTTTAGTGGTGCAACTACATCTAGGGTATTGCGCAAGGTTAAATTGAGTTCCTCAGTTAGGTGGTTAACTGATTTTTGTCTTCTGACGTCCTTGGGTAGGCAGAGGGAGTCTGGAAGGGCATCAAGGAATCTTTGGGTTGTCCGAGAATTTATAGCATGACACACACACACACACACACAACGTGTCTCAGAGGAGGAGTGCAAACATATCCTTATAAAGTTATTCAGTCATAGAATGGTAAAACTGTGGGTCACCACTCCTACTGGGACTACAGGTGGGACTACAGGTGAGATTCTAGGTGGGGCTCCGGGTGGGGCTCCAGTTCAGGCTCTAGCTGAGAACAACTGGTTAGCTTGAGCCTGGTCCTGCCATCTGTCTCCATTCCTCTCTCCGTATCATATCCATCCTGCTCCTGTGTCCTCCCTACCTCATCTTCATCGTCCTCTCACTCATCTACCTTTTCTTCTCCTTCGTCACTTGGTCCTTCTACCTCCTTTCTCGCTCATTCTCAGTTTTCCTAATCTACCTCATGTTGGTCTCTCTCCCTGGCTCCCTGACTCTCCCTGGCTCTCTCTTTCAGCTGTGGCTGGGAAATTCGAAGTGGCGCACGCGCCCTGACGAATGGTTTTTAAAAACAAAAAATGCCCATGAAATGCTATTTGAGGCTGCTTCCCCACTTATCTTCTTGCCTTTTTCTGACGTCTTTTCTCTCTGATATTTGAACCTCAGACCTCGCCATCTCTCTCCGCAATCTTTCTCTACAAGGGACATCACACAACAAGCATGTAATTATTAATAACTTACAGTATTACTAACTTGCATACTACCAGTATTCATATTACACTCGCACACAAGCTTACCTTGCTAGAAGTAGCCAAGAAAAAGTCATCATGAATGATTGTTCTCTCTTTCTCCACACACACACGCACGCACGCACGCACGCACGCACGCACACACACACACACACACACACACACACACACACACACACACACACACACACACACACACACACACACACACACACACACACACACACACACACACACACACACACACACACACACACACACACACACACACACACACACACACACACACACACACACACTGCTATCTCGTCAACTAGTGCAAGCCAACGTTGGTAAGTTGTTTTTGAGTTTGTTCTATCGGCATGCTAACTTCATATTAATTTCTGCATCTTAGCTAACATAAGTATTTTTATCTTCTGATATGACAGGCTTGGCAACCTCTCAGATCACTGGCTTAGCGACCAGGAGAGAGTAAAGTAGGCTAGGCTAGGCTAGGCAGCCACAATAGTAATAATTTAACACTAGTAGAACCGAGAGGGTCAAATAGGCTCAAAAATGCAATTTTCAAAGTTATGTCCCCACCGTCCTTGACTTTTCCTAAATAAGTGTATCTAACGCACTATCGTTTATAGACCCTTAATATCTCAAACAGAATTTGTGTTATACATAGTTTTAAGAGGACATTACATTGACAATAGTCTGATGGGTGAGAATATTATCAATTGATAAATTGTATATGACGAATCTGATGAACAGCGCAGCTTGGAAATGACACAGAGGCAGGGAAATTAAATGGAGTTCTCCTACAAATTACCTTATTTTCATAGTGTTCAGACCCTTTGCTATGAGACTCGAAATTGAGCTCAGGTGCATCCTGTTTCCATTGATCATCCTTGAGATGTTTCTACAACTTGATTGGAGTCCACCTCTGGTACACTCAATTGATTGGTCATGATTTGTAAAGGCACACACCTGTCTATATAAGGTCCCTGTCACACCCTGATCTGGTTTACCTGTCCTTGTGATTGTCTCCACCCCCTCCAGGTGTCTCTTATTATCCCCGGGATATATCCCTGTGTTTCTGTCTCTCTGTGCCAGTTCGTCTTGTTTGCCAAGTCAACCAGCATTTTTTCTTGCTCATATTTTTCCCAGGCTCTGTTTGTTTCTAGTCCTCCTGGTTTCAACGCTTTCTTGTCCTGACTCCGAACCGGCCTGCCTGACCTGCCTGTTCTGACTACCAGCCTGCCTTTCCCCGTGTACTGTTTTGGATTCGGATTTGGTTTCTGAGCCCTGCTTGGCCTGACCTCGAGACTGCCTATCATCTGGTCCTGTTTGTACTCTGACCTGGTTTATGACCTGCCTTTGCCTACTCCCTTTGTTATAATAAATATCAGGGCTCTACCATCTGCCTCCTGTGTCTGCATTTGGGTCTCGCCTTGTGCCCTTATAGCCCCACAGGTGACAGCGCATTTCAGAGCAAAAACCAAGTCATGAGGTAGAAGGAATTGTCCGTAGAGCTCCGAAACAGGATTGTGTCGAAGCACAGATCTGGGGAAGAGTACCAAAATATGTCTGCAGCATTGAAAGTGCTCAAGAACACAGCGGACTCCATCATTCTTAAATGGAAGACGTTTGGAACCACCAAGACTCTTCTTAGAACTGTCCGCCCGGCCAAACTGAGCAATCGGGGAAGAAGGGCCTTGGTCAGGGAGGTGGCCAAGAACCCGATGGTCACTCTGACAGAGCTCTAGAGATCCTCTGTGGAGATGGGAGAACCTTCCAGAAGGACAACCATTTCTGCAGCACTCCACCAACCTGGCATTTACAGTACAGTGGCCAGACGGAAACCACTCCACAGTAAAACGCACATGACAGCCCGCTTGGAGTTTGCCAAAAGGCACCTAAAGGGCTCTCAGACCATGAGAAACAAGATTCTCTGGTCTGATGAAACTAAGATTGAAGTCATTGGCCTGGAGAAAACCTAGCACCATCCCTACGGTGAAGCATGGTGGTGGCAGCATCATGCTGTGGGGATGTTTTTCAGTGGCGGGGACTGGGAGACTAGTCAGGATCGAGGGAAAGATGCACGGAGCAAAGTACCGAGTGATCTTTGATGAAAACCTGCTCCAAAGCGCTCATGTCCTCAGACAGGGGTGAAGATTCACCTTCAAACAGGACAACTGCCCTAAGCACACATACAAGAAAACATAGGAGTGGCTTTGGGACAAGTCTCTTAATGTCCTTGAGTAGCCCAGCCATATCCCAGACTTGAACCCAATCGAACATCTCTGGAGAGACCTGAAAATAGCTGTGCAGCGACGCTCCCCATCCAACCTGGCAGAGCTTGAGAGGATCTGCAGAGAAGAATGGGAGAAACTCCCCAAATACAGCTGTGTCAAGCTTGTAGCGTCATACCCAATAATAATCGAGGCTGTAATCGCTGCCAAAGATGCTTCAACAAAGTACTGAATAAAGGGTCTGAATACTTAAGCAAAGTATTATTTCAGTTTTTTTTTTAAATAAGGTTGTAATGTAACAAAATGTGGAAAAAGTCAAGGGGTTTGAATACTTTCCAAATGCACTGTATATAGTTTCAGAAAGAGACGATTCTGCAGTTTCCAAATTCCCTATCCTATCAAACAACTCTTTAAAATAACCCTTTGAGCTCTATTTCAAAATGTAAACTTTTCTTGGCAGAATTACGCTATTACATGCACTCCCCATGTGGACTTACAACACTAAAAGCACAGTAATATATTTAAACAAAACATATGCCATTATGTTCTTTTGAAAATAAATATCTTAAATTAATGAATTCATTCCTTAAGACCTGCCCATAGCTAATTAATACTGAATGATTGTTGTGATGGTGTTAATTTAATGGATTTTAAAATCAATCAAATCAAATTTTATTAGTCACATACACATGGTTAGCAGATGTTAATGCGAGTGTAGCGAAATGCTTGTGCTTCTAGTTCCGACAATGCAGTAATAACCAACAAGTAATCTAACCTAACAATTCCACAACTACTACCTTACACACACACACAAGTGTAAAGGGATAAAGAATATGTACATAAAGATATATGAATGAGTGGTGGTACAGAACGGCATGGCAGATGCAGTAGATGGTATAGAGTACGGTATATACATATGAGATGAGTACTGTAGGGTATGTAAACATAAAGTGGCATAGTTTAAAGTGGCTAGTGGTACATGTATTACATAAAGATGGCAAGATGCAGTAGATGATATAGAGTACAGTATATACATATGAGATGGGTAATGTAGGGTATGTAAACATTATATTAAGTGGCATTGTTTAAAGTGGCTAGTGGTACATTTTTACATAATTTCCATCAATTCCCATTTTTAAAGTGGCTGGAGTTGAGTCAGTATGTTGGCAGCGGCCGCTAAATGTTAGTGGTGGCTGTTTAACAGTCTGATGGCCTTGAGATAGAAGCTGTTTTTCAGTCTCTCGGTCCCTGCTTTGATGCACCTGTACTGACCTCGCCTTCTGGATGATAGCGGGGTGAACAGGCAGTGGCTTGGGTGGTTGTTGTCCTTGATGATCTTTATGGCCTTCCTGTGACATCGGGTGGTGTAGGTGTCCTGGAGGGCAGGTAGTTTGCCCCTGGTGATGCGTTCTGCAGACCTCACTACCCTCTGGAGAGCCTTACGGTTGTGGGCGGAGCAGTTGCCGTACCAGGCGGTGATACAGCCCGACAGGATGCTCTCGATTGTGCATCTGTAGAAGTTTGTGAGTGCTTTTGGTGACAAGCCGAATTTCTTCAGCCTCCTGAGGTTGAAGAGGCGCTGCTGCGCCTTCTTCACAACGCTGTCTGTGTGGGTGGACCAATTCAGTTTGTCCGTGATGTGTACACCGAGGAACTTAAAACTTTCCACCTTCTCCACTACTGACCCGTCGATGTGGATAGGGGGGTGCTCCCTCTGCTGTTTCCTGAAGTCCACAATCATCTCCTTTGTTTTGTTGACGTTGAGTGTGAGGTTATTTTCCTGACACCACACTCCGAGGGCCCTCACCTCCTCCCTGTAGGCCGTCTCGTCGTTGTTGGTAATCAAGCCTACCACTGTAGTGTCATCCGCAAACTTGATGATTGAGTTGGAGGCGTGCATGGCCACGCAGTCGTGGGTGAACAGGGAGTACAGGAGAGGGCTCAGAACGCACCCTTGTGGGGCCCCAGTGTTGAGGATCAGCGGGGTGGAGATGTTGTTACCTACCCTCACCACCTGGGGGCGGCCCGTCAGGAAGTCCAGGACCCAGTTGCACAGGGCGGGGTCGAGACCCAGGGTCTCGAGCTTGATGACGAGTTTGGAGGGTACTATGGTGTTAAATGCTGAGCTGTAATCGATGAACAGCATTCTCACATGGGTATTCCTCTTGTCCAGATGGGTTAGGGCAGTGTGCAGTGTGGTTGCGATTGCGTCGTCTGTGGACCTATTGGGTCGGTAAGCAAATTGGAGTGGGTCTAGGGTGTCCGGTAGGGTGGAGGTGATATGGTCCTTGACTAGTCTCTCAAAGCACTTCATGATGACGGAAGTGAGTGCTACGGGGCGGTAGTCGTTTAGCTCAGTTACCTTAGCTTTCTTGGGAACAGGAACAATGGTGGCCCTCTTGAAGCATGTGGGAACAGCAGACTGGGATAAGGATTGATTGAATATGTCCGTAAACACACCAGCCAGCTGGTCTGCGCATGCTCTGAGGACGCGGCTGGGAATGCCGTCTGGGCCTGCAGCCTTGCGAGGGTTAACACGTTTAAATGTTTTACTCACCTCGGCTGCAGTGAAGGAGAGCCCGCAGGTTTTGGTAGGGGGCCGTGTCAGTGGCACTGTATTGTCCTCAAAGCGGGCAAAAAAGTTGTTTAGCCTGTCTGGGAGCAAGACATCCTGGTCCGCGACGGGGCTGGTTTTCTTTTTGTAATCCGTGATTGACTGTAGACCCTGCCACATACCTCTTGTGTCTGAGCTGTTGAATTGCGACTCGATTTTGTCTCTGTACTGGGACTTAGCCTGTTTGATTGCCTTGCGGAGAGAATAGCTACACTGTTTGTATTCGGTCATGCTTCCGGTCACCTTGCCCTGGTTAAAAGCAGTGGTTCGCGCTTTCAGTTTCACGCGAATGCTGCCGTCAATCCACGGTTTCTGGTTTGGGAATGTTTTAATCGTTGCTGTGGGTACGACATCGTCAATGCACTTCCTAATGAACTCGCTCACCGAATCAGCATATTCGTCAATATTGTTGTTGGACGCGATGCGGAACATATTCCAATCCGCGTGATCGAAGCAGTCTTGAAGCGTGGATTCAGATTGGTCGGACCAGCGTTGAACAGACCTGAGCGCGGGAGCTTGTTGTTTGAGTTTCTGTTTGTAGGCTGGAATCAACAAAATGGAGTCGTGGTCAGCTTTTCCGAAAGGGGGGCGGGGGAGGGCCTTATATGCGTCGCGGAAATTAGTATAACAATGATCTAGGGTTTTCCCAGCCCTGGTAGCACAATCGATATGCTGATAGAATTTAGGGAGTTTTGTTTTTAGATTAGCCTTGTTAAAATCCCCAGCTACGATGAATGCAGCCTCAGGGTGTGTGGTTTCCAGTTTACAAAGAGTCAGATAAAGTTCGTTCAGGGCCATCGATGTGTCTGCTTGGGGGGGAATATATACGGCTGTGATTATGATTGAAGAGAATTCCCTTGGTAGATAATGCGGTCGACATTTGATTGTGAGGAGTTCTAGATCAGGTGAACAGAATGACTTGAGTTCCTGTGTGTTGTTATGATGATCACACCACTTCTCGTTAATCATAAGGCATACCCCCCCGCCCCTCTTCTTACCGGAAAGATGTTTGTTTCTGTCGGCGCGATGCATGAAGAAACCAGCTGGCTGCACCGACTCCGTTAGCGTCCCTTGAGTTAGCCATGTTTCCGTGAAGCAGAGCACGTTGCAATCCCTGATGTCTCTCTGGAATGCTACCCGTGCTCGGATTTCATCAACCTTATTGTCAAGAGACTGGACATTGGCGAGTAGTATGCTAGGGAGTGGAGCGCGATGTGCCCGTCTCCGAAGCCTGACCACGAGACCGCCTCGTTTGCCCCTTTTTCGGCGTCGCACAGGGTCGCCGGCTGGGATCAGATCCATTGTATTGGGTGGAAGGCAAAACACTGGATCCGTTTCGGGAAAGTCATATTCCTGGTAGGAACGATGATGAGTTGACGTTAATCGTATATTCAGTAGTTCCTCCCGACTGTATGTAATGAAACCTAAGATTACCTGGGGTACCGATGTAAGAAATAACACATAAAAAAACAAAATACTGCATATTTTCCAAGGAACGCGAAGCGAGGCGGCCATCTCTTTTCGGCGCCGGAAGTAAAACACTTTTAACACTTGAGTTGGCGTGTTTTAGTGTTTTTAATTTGTACATATAACCTACAGTTACATAAACTAATGGAAATGCTATTGTGTTCTTTGAAATACATTTTCTTTGGTATTCCAATGTTACCTAAGACCTTCATAAAGACAAACCAAAATACTTTTATTCCGATAGCATATATGAAATGTATTTATTAGACTTTTGTTGAATTTCAAGTCATTGGCCCAAAGGCGGGTCCAACAAGGCCAGGCTTTTCTAGTGTTTATCACTGAGTCCAATCAAAGTAGATCAGGTTTGCATTGAACACCATCAAAGGAAACATAAATTATAGCCTAACAGTATGCTAATACATATATATATATATAGGCCAGAACAGTGGTCACCAACATGTTCTTAATCAAAATGCAAGCAGAGTACAATAGTCTTTTAGGCACTGGAGATCAAGTGCACGTACAATGTATTGTGTGATAGCAATTAAATGATCAGTAGCCTATAGGGCAGGCCTGGGCAAAGATCGACCCGGCCCGCGGGATCATGCTCAGATCACATAAAGAATTTGCGATAGTAAGGTTTTTTTAAATTGTTTGTTATTCAAATTAAAAGCCAGATGAATACTCGCCTTTGTGTAATGACTTAACTCCCACCGCTTGTGGGACATTTATTTTGAAGGCACGTATAAATAACAACTGTACGAGGACAGACAGTGACTGACAGGCAGACACACACGTTACAGTTGCAAATAGTAGCTTCTAGAAATTAGTTTTTCAAAGATTTCAAAGAAAAAGAAAGTAGACAATGAATGTAGGGTGTTCCAGCAAAGATTTCAAAGAAAAGGAAAGTAGACAATGAATGTAGGGTGTTCCAGCAAGTGTGGACATAGACATTATTCTTTATTGAGGTATCAGGGAAACTGTGCTTAGCGTGCAAAGAGAGCATCGCTGTCTTCTAAGACTACAACTTGTCACGACACTTCCAGACAAAGCATGCAGAGAAATATAGGAATATGTATTTTGAGCAGAGACCAAGCGCATCGAAATAGTTGCTTTCTTAGTTGCAAAAGCAGCAAGGACTTTTCACAAACTGCATTCAGCAAACAACGGAATTGTGATTCTGGGCCGATTCCTCATTGCTAGCTGGGATTTCTCCTTGGCCCTGGATGAGAGCAGTGAAGCACGTGACACGGCGCAGTTGTTGATATTCTTAAAAGGCATAACCCCAGACGTTGAAATTACAGAGGAGCTTGCTTCAGTGCAGCAAATGAAGAGCACAACCACAGGGAAAGATTTATTGGAGGAGGTTAATAAGTGTGTGGCAAAGCTTGGACTGAGTTTTGAAAAGTTTTCCAGTGTGACAACTGATGGGTGCCCAAACTTGACAGGAAAAGGCATTGGCCTTTTGAAAAGGATACAAGATCAAGTAGCTGAGCTGAACCCAGATCAGAAAATAATTTTCCTGCATTGCATTATTCATCAGGAGGTGCTCTATAAATGTGTTCTGAAAATGAGCCATGTTATGTATACAGTCACTAAAGTGGTAAACTTCATAAGAGCAAAATCTTTAAACCACAGGCAGTTTGTCTCACTGTTGGAAGAGACAGAGTCTGGTCATGCATATCTCCCCTACCACACAAATGTGAGATGGCTGAGTTTGGGGAAAGTGCTTAAAAGGGGACCTGAAGTCGGATATTGCTGAGTTTTTGCAAATGAAAGGAAAATATGTGGATTTCCCTCATCTGCAAGA
The DNA here is from genome assembly GCF_045679555.1 of Salvelinus alpinus. Taxonomy (NCBI): domain Eukaryota; kingdom Metazoa; phylum Chordata; class Actinopteri; order Salmoniformes; family Salmonidae; genus Salvelinus; species Salvelinus alpinus. The sequence continues at coordinate 75,205,956 of NC_092093.1, forward strand.
TATAGAATGGTTGGCTGATTTTGCCTTCGCGATGGACACCATGGCCCTCGTGAATTAACTGAATTCTAAACTACAAGGGAAGGGCTTTTCTGCACATCAGATGTATAGCCTTGTCAAAGCCTTCAAGGGAAAATTACTCCTCCTGAGCCGTCAAGTAGAAGCCAACAATCTCACCGACCGTCCGACACTACTAGTCTGTTCCCTGTCAGATGACCAGCGGGAGAAGTATACATCGCTGCTGCGTGCTTTGAACGGTGAGTTTTCTTGTCGTTTTGAGGATTTCAAAGTGTTGGAAAATGACATGCTGTTGGTTTCTTCTCCTTTCACTTTCAATGGGGATAACGCTCCCACTGACCTGCAACTTGAGCTTATCGATCTTCAGTCTGATGCAGTGATTGAAGAACTATTCAAACCAATGTCACTGGCGAGGTTCTATGCATCTCTCGATTAACAAAACTTTCCAAAGAATAGGAGTCATGCTCAGAAGATATTTGTACTGTTTGGGTCAACCAATGTATGTGAACAGACATTTTCAGTGATGAAATATAACAAGTCAAGGCACATCTCTTACTGACTCTCACATCTCAGCAATCCTGCGTATAGCGACGTCAGAAACTATACCCGACTTCACTGCTCTAGTCAATGCCCATCAGAGACTTCACTCCTCACACTGATTGAGTAGTTTAAATGTAATGTTGAGCTCTCTCTCTTTCTTGTGTTTTTGTGCATACCCATCAACAAGAGTTCTGTCCGTGGTGCTGAATGCACAGTGTACTTTTCCCTCTGTGTAGTTCATTGCATGTGTAATAATGAAAATACCTACCAAAAGGAGAACATGGATGTGGTTTATTTCTGTGCATGTTAAAAAAGTAAAATAAGTAGCATATCTGGACAGGATTTACAGTAGATATATCTGGACAGGATTTACAGTAGATATATCTGGACAGGATTTACAGTAGATATATCTGGACAGGATTTACAGTAGATATATCTGGACAGGATTTACAGTAGATATATCTGGACAGGATTTACAGTAGATATATCTGGACAGGATTTACAGTAGATATATCTGGACAGGATTTACAGTAGATATATCTGTCAACACATCCTGTAATATGATTCTGTCCCGCGATGGCAGAAATATATTCTAATGTGGCCCTCCATGGAAAATAGTTGCCCAAGCCTGCTATAGGGCCTAACTGTAGTGCATGGGCGGAGAAGCACAGAACAAAGTTGTACTTCAAATAAAATAAAATTCTATAAAATTATAGGCTATTTACATTGACTGGAAATACACTATATATACAAAAGTATGTGGACACCCCTTCAAATTAGTGGATTTGGCTATATCAGCCACACCCGTTGCTAACAGGTATATAAAATAGAGCACACAGCCATGCTATCTCCATAGACAAACATTGGCAGTAGAATGGCCTTACTGAGCTCAGTGACTTTCAATGTGGCACTGTGATATGATTCCACCTTTCCAACAAGTCAGTTCTTCAAATGTCTGCCCTGCTATAGCTGCCACGGTCAACTGTAAGTGCTGTTATTGTGAAGTGGAAATTTCTAGGAGCAACAGCGGCTCGGTCGCGAAGTGGTAGGCAACTGTTGTGGAATTTTGTAATCAATGTTCATAAATTTCAATTGTCCTTATAGGTCTGCAACCCAAAGTGTGTAAAGTTCTGGTGTAAATGAAACAGACAGAATTCCCAACTCACAATTAGTCAAATACAATTTTATTCGCGAGAGCTCTCCCATGCATATACAAAGATGTTCCTTTTATAACATTCTCTTAACCTACGCACATACATACACACTAACATTTGGAGAGCTATCCTATCTACTACTCTACAATTCTCACCACAGTTGATCACTACCCAACTGACAGTTCCATTCCCCCCAAGATAAGGGAAACCTGGAGGGGTACTCCCTGTCCTGTCTTATCTCCCCAGAGTTATAGCTGGGTCAGTTCAAACATAGGTTAAGGATTCTCTTTGTTTTCTTTCGGCACACACATACATTCATCTCTTCCCAGGTCCAACCTGTTTGGACATATGTTTATCAGCTTTAATTACTCCTTGTCTATGCTACATAGCCTCTAATCCCTAATGGTTAAGTTTCCGGGTAGAATTATTTAATAATTTATCTTCAACCGTTATAAATTCTGTTAACAGCAACACAAGCTCATAGAACGGGACCGCTGAGTGCTGAAGAGCGTAGAGCATAAAAATCGTCTGTCATCGGTTGCAACACTCACCACTATGTTCCAAACTGCCTCTGGAAGCAACGTCAGCACAAGAACTGTTTGTCGGGAGCTTCATGAAATGGGTTTCCATGACCAAGCAGCCGCACACAAGCCTAAGATCACCATGCGCAGTGCCAAGCGTCGTCTGGAGTGGTGTAAGCCGCTGGAGCAGTGGAAACGTGTTCTCGATAGTGATGAATCACGCTTCACCATCTGGCAGTCCGACTGACAAATCTGGGTTTGGCGGATGCCAGGAGAACGCTACCTTCCCCAATGCATAGTGCCAATTGTAAAGTTTGGTGAAGGAGGAATACTGGTTTGGGATGTTTTTCATGTTTTTGGACTAGGCCCCTTAGTTCCAGTGAAGGGAAATCTTAACGCTACAACGTACAGTGAAATTCTAGACGATTCTATGCTTCCAACTTTGTGGCAACAGTTTGGGAAAAGCCCTTTCCTGTTTCTGCATGACAATACCAAGTAGGCTAAAATAAAAAGTAATAATGAAAAGTAACACAATAAGAATAATTATAATGAGGGAATATACAGGGGGCACCTGCACCGAGTCAGTGTGCACGGGTACAGGCTAGTTGAGGTCATCTGTACATGTAGGTGGAGGCGAAGTGACTATGCATAGGTAACAAACAAACAACGAGTAACAGCAGTGCACAAGAGGGGGGGTCAATGTAAATTGTCCGCTGGCGATTTTTATGAATTGTTCAGCAGTCTAATGGCTTGTGGGTAGAAGCTGTTGAGGAGCCTTTTGGTCCTAGACTTGGCGCTCCAGTACCGCTTGCCGTGTGGTAGCAAAGAAAACAGTCTATAACTTGGGTGACTGGAGTCTGACAATTTTATGGGCTTTCCTCTGACACCGCCTATTAAATAGGTCTTGGATGGCAGGAAGCTTGGCCACAGTGATGTACTGTGCCGTTGGCACTACCCTCTGTAGCGCCTTACGGTCAGATGCCGAGCAGTTGCCATACCAGGCGGTGATGCAACCAGTCAGGATGCTCTCGATGTTGCAGCTGTAGAACCTTTTGAGGATCTGGTGGCCCATGGCAAATCTTTTCAGTCTCCTGAGGGGGAAAAGGTTTTGTCGTGCCCTCTTCACGACTGTCTTGGTATGTTTGAATCATGATAGTTTGTTGGTGATGTGGACACCAAGGAACTTGAAACCCTCGACCCGCTCCACTACAGCCCCGTTGATGTTAATGGGGGCCTGTTCGGCCCGCCTTTTCCTGTAGTCCACGATCAGCTCCTTTGTCTTGCTCACATTGAGGGAGAGGTTGTTGTCCTGGCACCACACTGCCAGTTCTCTGACCTCCTCCCTATAAGCCGTCTCATCGTTGTCGGTGATCAGGCCTACCACTATTGTGTTGTCAGCTAACTTAATGATGGTGTTGGAGTCGTGTTTGGCCACGTAGTCGTGGTTGAACAGGGAATACAGGGGGGGACTAAGTCCACACCCCTGAGGGACCCCAGTGTTAAGGATCAGCATGGCAGACGTATTGTTGCCTACTCTTACCACCTGGGGGTGGCCCGTCAGGAAGTCCAGGATCCAGTTGCAGAGGGAGGTGTTTAGTCCCAGAGTCCTTAGCTTAGTGATGAGCTTTGTGGGCACTATGGTGTTGAACACTGAGCTGTAGTTGATGAACAGAATTCTCACATAGGTGTTCCTTTTGTCCAGGTGAGAAAGGGTGGTGTGGAGTGCGATTGAGATTGCGTCATCTGTGGATCTGTTGGGGCGTTATGCGAATTGTGGGTCTAGGGTGTCCGGGAGGATGTTGTTGATGTGAGCCATGACCAGCCTTTCAAAGCACTTCATGGCTACCAACGTGAGTGCCACAGGGCGGTAATCATTTAGGCAGGTTACCTTCGCTTCATTGGGCACAGGGACTATGGTGGCCTGCTGGAAACATGTAGGTATTACAGACTCGGTCAGGGAGAGGTTGAAAACGTCAATGAAGACACTTGACAGATGGTCCGCGCATCCTGGTAATCCGTCTGGCCCTGTGGCTTTGTGACTGTTGACCTGCTTTAAGGTTTTGATCACATCGGCTACCGAGAGCGTTATCACACAGTCATCCAGAACAGCTGGTACTCTCGTGCATGCTTCAGTGTTGCTTTTCTCGGAGCGAGCATAAAAGGCATTTAGCTCGTCTGGTAGGCTCGCATCACTGGGCAGCTCGCGTCTGTCACGTTCTGCCCATAGTTCTTGTGTGTTTTACTTGTTTTAGTGTTGGTCAGGACGTGAGCTGGGTGGGCATTCTATGTTGTGTGTCTGTTTCTATGTTTGGCCTAATATGCTTCTCAATCAGAGGCAGGTGTTTTGTGTTGTCTCTGATTGGGAATCATATTTAGGTGGCTTGTTTTGTGTTGGGGTTTGTGGGTGGTTGTTTCCTGTCTCTGTGTTCGTTTCACCAGAGAGGACTGTTTCGGTTTGCTACATTTGTTATTTTTGTATTTTGTAAGTGTTCACGTTATTCGTCTTGATTAAATCATGTTGAGCACAAACTACGCTGCGTCTTGGTCCGATCCCTGCTACACCTCCTCTTCAGACGAAGAGGAGGAAGGCTGCCGTTACAGCGTCTGCGTTTCCCTTTGTAGTCGGTAATAGTTTTCAAGCCCTGCCACATCCGATGAGCGTCAGAGCCGGTGTAGTAGGATTCAATCGCAGGATTCAACCCTCGTGCACAGAGCGAGGTCCATACTGAAGTAGTTTGTCGAGATCGGCGTGGAAGAACTTGATTGTCCTGCACAGAGCCCTGACCTCAACCCCTTTGAACACCTTGGTATGAATGGGAACGCTGACTGCAAGACAGGCCTAATCTCCCAACATCAGTGCCCGACCTCATTAATGCTCTTGTGGCTGAATGGAAGCAAGTCCCTGCAGCAATGTACCAAATTCTAGTGGAAAGCTTTCCCAGAAAAGTGGAGGCTGTCATAGCAGCAAAGGGGGCACCAACTGCATATTAATGCTCATAATTTTGGAATGAGACGTTCGAAGAGCAGGTGTCCACATACTTATGGTCATGTAGTGTACTTCAAGGGGTCTTAAAATTCTAAATCAAATAGCTAAAAGATCATTGGTATGACCTTAGCTTAGTAGAGTTTAGTAGAACCCCCCCCCCCCTCCCCTGGCTTAGACAGGGTTTGGTCTGTAGAGAGTTAAGGTGAATTACCACCAACTGGACTGGACTGGAGTATGGACCTCATTCATCTTTCAATTGCCCACATAGGTATATGCTTGTAAAAACCAATGAGTAGATGAGAGGCAGGACTTGCAGCATGTCATGCATCTGAAATAGAACCTAGTTCTGTTTTAGTGCCTGGCTAAGCAGACGCCCGCGAGCAGTTTGGATGAAATGATTGAAGAGCATGTATGTGTACATTTATTTTGCAAAGCTTGCGCACACAACGCAAGGGCCATCTGGTCAGCATGTCACTCGTCAGTGTACGCTCCTGCTCTACCCCAATGTTTTAAACTCAATATGCAGTTGTCTGGAGCATCTGGACTAACTGTAATTCTAACATAGCCAGGTAGGCTGCGACAATGTAGTCTCTAACATATGTTTATAACATTAACCCTTTTAATCTTGTGTGGTAGTCAGTTGTTAGATTTCTGTGGGTGATTTTTAGTAGTTTCTGTTCCTATGCACATTGTGCATTTGGCCAAGTCCTTCTGATATGTGAGATTGAAAAATCTGTTGGTGTCCTTGAACAAGGCACTTAAAATAAATATCTGACTCCTTAAAGATTATTTAGCAATATGCTAGAGACTATAGTTGAGTTACAGGAATTGGCTATCAAGAAAGGTCTGAGAATGGGATTCTAAATGCAAGTGTATTTAATTAACATTGTAAAATTAATGATAACATTATACAAGGCATAAAGCTTAAATTACAAAACAATACTAGCGTAACAAGGCATTATTCTAGGCATGATCAAAGAGGGAGAGAGAGAGAAAGGCATTTTGTCCCCTCCATGGGGAGAGGGCTGACTACCCCTTAAAAGTCTTGGGCCAATTGCCATTCAGATGTGACAGAGCACAGTTTAGGGCTGAGGCTACAAAATCCCCCCTAGACAGAAGCTGTACGTTACTGTACATGAGCAGCCTGTGTCCAATACATGAAGAAATGGCTCGCACCACATGAGAGTTTTACTTTCTTGAGTTCTAAGTCCAGTGTATGGAACCCAACCTCTATAGTCCTCGAGCCGTTTATTTTTCTGGGGGAGATTTGACAATGCGCTTCAGGTACATATTACTTCAACCAAGCCAAATAAAAAGTTATTCTTTGTTGAGGGCAGAGAAATTACATCAGATCAATCTTGATTGAACATAATTACAGTTAAGAGTTTCGTCACTGTTTCGCGTTGTTTGTTGGTCAGATCGGTTGGTCTGGTCAAAGACAAACTAAAAGTTTATCAAGTATGAATCAGATGGATATGGAATGGAATGCAAGACCATTGAATGCATAATTAATGTCACACTCTCAGAAGTGTTAAATTGTACTTTCCTTCGAGAAAGAGAGAAAGTTCAGATTGAAATAGCCCCCCCCCACCCCCCCCCCACCCCCCAGGAGGATGTTTGCCTTGAAAATATGAAAACCATTTCAAATCATCTCAAGACCAATTTTTGTTGTTGAATGCAAATAGAACATAGCAATGAAATAAACTTGTAAAGGTTTTCTTGGGATGAAGGAGAGGACCAAAATGCAGCGTAGCCAGTGCTCAACATGTTTAATTAAACAATAACCGTGAACACTTAACAAATAACAAAATAACAAACCGTGAAAACCGAGACAGTCCTATCTGGTGCAGAACAAACACAGAGACAGGAAACAAACACCCACAAAAGCCTACTGCCTATGGCTACCTTAAATATGGCTCCCAATCAGAGACAAATGAATGACAGCTGTCTCTGATTGAGACCCAATCTAGGCAGCCATAGACATAACTAGACAACCTAACAAACACTATCCCATACACATACAACACCCATAGACTAACCAAACACATACAACATACAATGCCCACCCCAACTCACGCCCTGACCAACTAAACATAATCAAAATAACATAAAAATAGGTCAGGAACGTGACATAACCCCCCCCTCAAGGTGCGTACTCCGAACGCACCACCAAAAGTCTAGGGGAGGGTCTGGGTGGGCATCTGTCCACGGTGGTGGCTCCGGCTCTGGACGCTGTCCCCACACCACCATAGTCACTCCCCGCTTCCGTATCCCCCACCCAATGACCGCCCTCCAACTAAACCCACCTAACTGAAGGGGCAGCATCGGGATAAGGGGCAGCACCGGGATAAGGGGCAGCACCGGGATGAGGGACGGCAGCTCCGGGCTGAGGGACGGCAGCTCCGGGCTGAGGGACGGCAGCTCCGGGCTGAGGGACGGCAGCTCCGGACTGGCTGGCGGATCCTGGCTGGCTGGCGGATCCTGGCTGGCTGACGGGTCATGGCTGGCTGACGGCTCTGGCTGGTCATGGCTGGCTGACGGCTCTGGCTGGTCATGGCTGGCTGACGGCTCTGGCTGGTCATGGCTGGCTGACGGCTCTGGCTGGTCAGATCTGGCGGAAGGCTCTGGCTGATCCGGTCTGGCGGAAGGCTCTGGCTGATCCGGTCTGGCGGAAGGCTCTGGCTGATCCGGTCTGGCGGAAGGCTCTGGCTGATCCGGTCTGGCGGAAGGCTCTGGCTGATCCGGTCTGGCGGAAGGCTCTGGCTGATCCGGTCTGGCGGAAGGCTCTGGCTGATCCGGTCTGGCGGAAGGCTCTAGCGGCTCATCCGGTCTGGCGGACGGCTCTAGCGGCTCCTGTCTGGCGGACGGCTCTGTAGGCTCATGGCAGACGGGCGGCTTTGCAGGCTCATGGCAGACGGGCGGCTTTGCAGGCTCATGGCAGACGGACAGTTCAGACGGCGTTGGGCAGACGGGCAGTTCAGGCGCCGCTGGGCAGACGGGCAGTTCAGGCGCCGCTGGGCAGACGGGCAGTTCAGGCGCCGCTGGGCAGACGGGCAGTTCAGGCGCCGCTGGGCAGACGGGCAGTTCAGGCGCCGCTGGGCAGACGGGCAGTTCAGGCGCCGCTGGGCAGACGGCAGACTCTGGCCGGCTGAGAGGCACTGTAGACCTGGTGCGTGGTACCGGAACTGGAGGTACCGGGCTAAGGACACGCACCTTCAGGCTAGTGCGGGGAACAACAACAGGGCACACTGGACTCTCGTGGCGCACTCTAGGCCTGGTGCGTGGTACCGGAACTGGAGGTACCGGGCTGAGGGCACGCACCTTAGGGCGAGTGCGGGGAGAAGGAACAGTGCGTACAGGGCTCTGGAGACGCACAGGAGGCTTGGTGCGTGGTGCCGGAACTGGAGGCACTGGGCTGGAGACACGCACCATAGGGAGAGTGCGTGGAGGAGGAACAGGGCTCTGGAGATGCACTGGAAGCCTGGTGCGTGGTGTAGGCACTGATGGTACTGAGCTGGGGTGGGAAGGTGGCGCCGGATATACCGGACCGTGAAGGAGGACACGTGCTCTTGAGCACCGAGCCTCCCCAACCTTACCAGGTTGAATGGTCCCCGTAGCCCTGCCAGTGCGGCGAGGTGGAATAGCCCGCACTGGGCTATGCAGGCGAACCGGGGACACCACCTGTAAGGCTGGTGCCATGTACGCCGGCCCGAGGAGACGTACTGGAGGCCAGATACGTTGGGCCGGCTTCATGGCATCCGGCTCGATGCCCAACCTAGCCCTCCCAGTGCGGCAAGGTGGAATAGCCCGCACTGGGCTAAGCACGCGTACTGGGGACACCGTGCGCTTTACCGCATAACACGGTGTCTGACCAGTACGACGCCCTCTCACTCCACGGCAAGCCCGGGGAGTTGGCTCAGGTATCCAACCCGGCTTCGCCACACTCCCCTTTAGCCCCCCCCCAAGAAATTTTTGGGTGAGCCTCTCGGGCTTCCAGCCTCTCTTACGTGCTGCCTCCTCAATCCACCGCTCCTGGGCTGTGGCTGCCTCCTTCTCCCGAGAGCGGCGATTCTCTCCAACCCTTCCCCAGGGTCCTTTTCCGTCCATGATCTCCCAAGACCATTCCTCCTGTGTCCAGTAGTCCTGTGTACTGGGCCGCTGCTGCTCCCCGTTGCTACGCTGCTTGGTCCGGGTTTGGTGGGTGTTTCTGTAAAGGTTTTCTTCTTGGGATGAAGGAGAGGACCAAAATGCAGCGTAGCCAGTGCTCAACATGTTTAATTAAACAATAACCGTGAACACTTAACAAATAACAAAATAACAAACCGTGAAAACCGAGACAGTCCTATCTGGTGCAGAACAAACACAGAGACAGGAAACAAACACCCACAAAAGCCTACTGCCTATGGCTACCTTAAATATGGCTCCCAATCAGAGACAAATGAATGACAGCTGTCTCTGATTGAGACCCAATCTAGGCAGCCATAGACATAACTAGACAACCTAACAAACACTATCCCATACACATACAACACCCATAGACTAACCAAACACATACAACATACAATGCCCACCCCAACTCACGCCCTGACCAACTAAACATAATCAAAATAACATAAAAATAGGTCAGGAACGTGACAAAACTCATCATGTTAAAAGCAATAGAATGTTCTCTAAAACAGTTATATAACAAAATGAAAGGTGACACATACAGTATGTCTATGTGTAGTGAGAATTACCATCAATCAATATAAGATTTTTAAAAACAAATCTGTTTGGTTGCAAAATTATCTCCATGTTCTCCACCTTCATAAGAGTAATTGCAATGTCAAACTGCTTTCTAAACCGGCAAAGGGTCTGCCAAGTAAATGTGTTTAGACCCAATCAGGAAGTAGAGAACGGACTGCGTCTTTAAACATGGATTAAATGGTATGTGACTAAATCCCTGTTCTGTCTGCAAATTAATTTCAAACCTGACAAAATCACATTCAAAGATGAATTAAAAAACAATGCTATCTTTAGAAAGTCACCTATCAGATGAGGATGAGAGTAAAATTCTCAACTAAACTTGGGAGTGAGATCCAAAGCTCACCCACCGCTTGTATAAATCAAATATTAATAATTCAGTAGTTTGTAAACCCAAAGTGCAAGGGTCTAAGGTCTAAGGCATGAGTTAGGCAGTGAGCCTCCATCTTGAACACACATCATGGTGGGTGTGGTCAACAGGAAGATTTAGCCATATGCGCCATATCAACATTAAATGATCCCTTGCACATCCATATAAGCCATTCGCCTAGCACCGTGTGTGGAGAACAAAGGGACAGTGCAATTTAATGTGAACACTGCACAAGGGTTGGAATTGTTCCGGCATACCCTAAAACAAGACATGAGTTGTGTGTTAGTAAATGTGAGCTGTGTGTTAGTAAGTTTGTAAGTACAATTCTTGAGAAAAACTTTGGGTTATTCTCAAGACAGGACAGAAACATTCAACAAGTAAGACATTCAACAAATAACATACATTGAACATATAAGATGGACAAACGTAGGCCTATATTTGGGACAAAGTGAAGGAGTTGCCTTGGCCAAGGTCTTCTATCACTGTTTGACAATGAAAGTTGAGTTTGGTAAAGAAAACCAGCAGACATGATTCCCAATTATCTTACACATAAAAGGGGCGTCTAGCCAGAGCAAAGAAATTCATTGAAAAAGACTCAGCTTTCCATATTATCAGTGATTAGCTAAAATGCTAGAAAAGATTAGCCCTTGGCAGCGACTAATTGGGGATCCTAATAAAATACTAAATATACTCAAATACTAAATAAGCAACAGCAATAGGTTGTCATAAAAAGTTAAAATCTGAAATTTAATCAGTTGGACATGTCATCTTTGCTGTGTAAAGGAAAAGAGTCAATCATCATTATAACAACAAGTAAACAAATGAAAACAGGAAACTCCTATCAATTACTGTAACTTAGACCAGTGGTTCCCAAACTTTTTATAGTCCCGTACCCCTTCAAACATTCAACCTCCAGCTGCGTACCCCCTCTAGCACCAGGGTCAGCGCACTCTCAAATATTGTTTTTTGCCGTCATTGTAAACCTGCCACACACAACTTATACAATACATTTATTTAACATAAGAATGAGTGTGAGTTTTTGTCACAACCCGGCACGTGGGAAGTGACAAAGAGCTCTCATAGGACCAGGGCACAAATAATAACAATCAATAATTTTGCTCTTTATTTAGCCATCTTGTATATAAAACCTTATTTGTTATTCAAAAATTGTGAATAACCTACCACAGGTTAATGAGAAGGGTTTGTTTGAAAGGATGCTCATAACTCTGCAATGTTGGGTTGTATTGGAGAAAGTCTCAGTCTTAAATCATTGTCCACACACAGTCTGTGCCTGTATTTAGTTTTCATGCTAGTTCGGGCCGAGAATCCACTCTCACATAGGTACGTGGTTTCAAAGGGCGTCAGTGTCTTAACAGCGCGATTTTCCAAGGCAGGATACTCTGAGCGCATCCCAATCCAGAAATCTGGCAGTGGCTTCTGATTAAATTCTATTTTCACAGAACCGCTTGTTCTCTTGTTCAGATCTCGGTAAGTGGACTGGAGGCAGGGCATGAAAGGGATGACGAATCCAGTTGTTTGTGTCATCCGTTTCGGGAAAGCACCTGTGTAATTGTGCACCCAACTCACTCAGGTGCTTCGCAATGTCACATTTGATATTGTCTGGAAGCTTGAGTTCATTTGCACACAAAAAAATCATACAATGATGGAAAGACCTGTGTGTTGTCCTGCAGACAGAGAAGAGCTCCAACTTCTTAATTATAGCCTAAATTTTGTCCCACACATTGAATATAGTTGCAGAGAGTCCCTGTAATCCTAGATTCAGATCATTCAGGTGAGAAAAAATATTGCCCAGATAGGCCAGTCGTGTGAGAAACTCGTCATCATGCAAGCAGTCAGACAAGTGAAAATTATGGTCAGTAAAGAGAACTTTAAGCTTGTCTCTCAATTTAAAAAAACGTGTCAATACTTTGCCCCTTGATATGTTGTAAAAGCATTACATGATCGCTGCCCATATCATTGCATAGTGCAGAAAATACACAAGTTCAGGGGTTCAAGAGTTCAGGGGCCTTGCTTTAACAAAGTTAACCATGTTCACTGTAGTGTCCAAAACGTCTTTCAAGCTGTCAGCAAGAGCCTCTCGGTGGATGCTGCAGTGTACCCAAGTGGCATCAGGAGCAACTGCTTGCACACGCGTTACCACTTCACTATGTCTCCCTGTCAAGGCTTTTGCGCCATCAGTACAGATACCAACACATCTTGACCACCAAAGTCCATTTGATGTCACACAGCTGTCCAGTACTTTCAAAATATCCTCTCCTGTTGTCCTGGTTTCCAGTTTGCAGAAGAGGATGTCTTCCTTAATTGACCCCCCATAAACGTAACGGACATATACCAGGAGCTGTGCCAGGCCCGCCACGTCTGTTGACTCATCCAGCTGTAATGCATAGAGTTCACTGGCTTGTTATGCGAAGCAGTAATTGTTTCAAAACATCTCCTGCCATGTCACTGATGCGTTGTGAAACAGTGTTGTTTGATGAAGGCATTGTCTGTATAGTTTTTTGGGCCTTTTAATTAAGTACTCCACAATAGTGTGGGGCTTGCCTGTCCTAGCCACTCGGTAGCTCACCACATAAGACGCTTCTAGACCTTTCTTATTATACATGTCTTACTACTCGAAAGTCGTCTTAATTCTCGCTCAAAAAACTCCCATGGCTTATTTTTCAAATTGGCATGTTTTGTTTCTAAATGAAAAAAGTGAAGGTTTCATCGAGTTGATATGTACTTTTGCACATATAACACACAGTGGCTGAGGAAAGGCACTACTCCCAATATAAGTGAACCCCAAATCAATGTAGTTCTCATCATATTTGCGCCTCTTCGATGGTCCAACATCCCTGTCTGTTGTTCGGTGCTTTCCCGGGTAATGGGGCAGTAGCTCTTCGGCTGCATCAGATTCACAACTGTCAGTGTCCATGCTAGCTGGGCTAACAACAAATTAATAATTACTGATGCTAGCATTGGATGTGCTCGTGGAAGCAGAACTACTTGTGTCATCGACAGGTGCAGATGTAGTACTGCTGGTAGTAGCAGTACTACCAGTAGAGCTGGTATGTGTCTCTACGGACGTGGGCCCTACTTTATTTTAACCATTTATTGTCTGCTAGCCAGTAGCTGGCTGGGTGGCTGTTTATTGATAGACCATCCTGTGTAGCCTAGGGCAGGTATTCCCAAACTGGGGAAATGTGTTGTTTTACAGGGTCAGCCATAGTAGTACGGTGCCCCTGGAGCAAATTAGGGTAAATAGACTTTGATCAAATTAATTGCATAGTCTTATTACGGGTTGCATACGAGGTATATATATATTGTGCATATATGATAAATATTACCCCACTACACATGTGAAATATCATCACGTGAAGTGTCCCAAAATCACATGGTTTCATATGATTTCACGTGAAAATCCACGAGAAACTTCATGTGAAATATCATCACATGTGAAGTGTTCCAAAAACATGTGATGTGTTTCAAAAACATATGGTTTCACATGTGTAAATCCACATGTGAAATTTCATGTGAAATAGCATCACGTGAAGTGTCCCAAAAACATATGGTTTCACATGATTTCACATAGTATAGTACAATCTGTAGGTATTTCTTTGATATGCATTGTCCAATACCTATCCTTCCTTCCAACCCCAAAGAAGACTCTCAAAAGTTCAATATGATTACATAACATAACTTTGGTGTTCCAGAAAAGGGTTGGGTTGGCAATAAAGTGAGACTCAAAACTGGCTTTCTCCTAAATCTTCATCTGACAATAGTAAAATTGTATGTGTCTCTGGGGACAAACAATGTCTTTATCTGGTGTTACTGCATACCCGCAGAATAAGTCAACAATTTAATTTCTGACAAAGCTCATGGCATGGGTGCCAGATTTTACAATCCTTGAGGTTTTACGGTTGACTTTTATTCTGCCATTTGTCTTTTCACTCTCCCAGATCCATCCCTGCTCTCCCTTGACTCCCATGAACACCTGTGCCCCCCCTATCCCCATCCCCATCCCCCTCACCCGCCCCTTCACCTACCCCTGACCCTGCAATGGCAGCAAGGTGCTCCTGAGTCCTGACTTCTACGTTCCCTTCCTATGATGATTTGAAACAGTTTAGCTTAAATCCTCAGTAAATGTGTGGTTTTTTAATAACCAGCCACACATAAAATGTGCAGGTGTTAAAATCACGGTGTTGAGGTAAAAAGTGTTTTATTCGTGTGTTGATTCTAGTGAGATTAACATCAGTAGGATTTAAATTGGCATCACCTGCAGTGAATGAATGAGGTTTTGTTTGAATCGCAGTGGAATCAACACTGCATGGTGTTGTTGTTACTCGACTGTGTTGAATTGATTTCCATTAAGTCTGAGTGAAAAAGCCATGGGAGGGGCCTCCTTATCATATTTCCCAGCATGCTTTGTTGCAGGTTGCTTTTTAGAATAGTTTGTTTTAATATCTATGTTTCTGCATGCACATTGCTTGATTAAGCAAAAGATATCTGTTTAAATTAATGAATGGAAGTTTGAAGGTAGTTTTGTGACTACCCAAAAAAGGGGTTAAATGTGTAAAAAACAAATATATATAAATATATGCATACCTCGTATGCAACCCGTATATATATATCTCAGTGTGTATGTATGTGTGTGTGTGTGTGTGTGTGTGTGTGTGTGTGTGTGTGTGTGTGTGTGTGTGTGTGTGTGTGTGTGTGTGTGTGTGTGTGTGTGTGTGTGTGTGTGTGTGTGTGTATGTGTGCGTGTGCGTGCGTGTGCGTGCGTGTGTGTGCATGTATGTGTTTATATATATATATATGGACAGAAACTGTGCTTTCCTTTTATTAACAAGGACATTTCTAAGTGACCTGTGGCGGATGAATCAGAATTAGTTGGGTAACATAGATAATTAAGATGTTTTATTTGCATAATATGTTTATGTGAGATACTTGTCATTAGAATGTATCCTTTTGGACTATAGTGTTGGCAGTTGCACTTTTCCCTAAGCTGGGGCTCAGTCACTTGGGGCCCAGAGAGGGGAGAGGTCAGGCTTGTCTTTCACATGTCCCTGGTGCTATGCAGAATATCAGAAAGGGAAGAGAACAGAATGGAACATTGTCTTCATATGTGAATGTGTCTTTACCTATTCTTAAACCATGTGAAGGGATGGCGTGATTAATGGGGAACCAATTACTTGTCTCCACAGTGTCTGTGCACCAGTCACTCTCTCCTTTTCCCATTGTGGGGAGGTGTATGGCAGTGTCTGGAAACATTGTATGTCCTCTCTGATGTTGCACTTATCCTGGGATAGTGTATGACCTAGAGGCTCACTCCCCTCAGTGAGCTGGTCCAGGAGTGGGGTCAAGAGGGGGTTTACTTGAGATGGGGGTATCTAGAGTTGATAATTTATATATGTCATTGGATGAGTTGGTGTTTTTGTACTATGAAGTACCAGGAACGAGATTAGAACCTCGTCTGAGGGACCAAACTCAACGATAATTAATAGCGAATGTTATCTGGCTAAGGGATACTCCTTTCTCAAGAAAAAGTATTTCTTTGTGAACAGTTCCTAAGATCTGTGATTCGTCATGTAAGTTGAGAGGGGTGTATCTTGGCTATAAAAGATCTTTGTACTTTTCTGTTGGTACTTTTCAATGGTTCACTAGAGGTAGCGCATCATTGAAAGTCAAAAAGGCAATTGCAAGAAAACTGCAAGAAAAATGCAACCACAGACCCCAAACTTTTGAATGGTAGTATATATACTTTTGAACGGTATTATATATATATATATAAATATATACATACATTTCCTCAGATTTCTTATATCTCCTAGATATAGGACAGACACTTCAAAACGTTTCTTATTTATTTTTTGACTGTCTTTTTTGCCATTTATGAATGTGTTATTCAATGCATTTCTCTGGGCCATAGTAATAAAGGCCAAATTCAATATTTTATCAAATCATAAAAAAATATTTTTGGGGGTATACAGTTGAAGTTGGAAGTTTACATACACTTAGGTTAGTGTCATTAAAACTAGGTTTTCAACCTTGAAACTCGTTTTTCAACCGTGAAGCACGGGGGTGGCAGCATCATGTTGTGGGGGTGCTTTGCTGCAGGAGGGACTAGTGCTCTTCACCTAATAGATGGCATCATGAAGAAGGAAAATTATGTGGATATATTGAGGCAACATCTCAAGACATCAGTCAGGAAGTTGAAGCTTGGTTGCAAATGGATCTTCCAAGTGGACAATGACCTCAAGCATACTTCCGACTTCAACTGTAGACGGTTTAGGTAGTCTCGTTTTATCAATCTTCCCTACCTTGTCAGTCATTCTAACTGCAGTTGATAAAAAATTCTAGTTGTTAGCTATCCTAACTCTGGCTGGATTCCAAACACTTTGCAAACCAGCATAATGTGAGTTGCTGATGTAGCTGGCAAACCAGGCTGTCAAAGTATGATATTGTCCAAAAAAGTTAATCATGTAATTCCTATGATAAAATATTCACTTAGGCACTCACTTGGTGAAGGCTACAGGACTAAAAGTCATTGAATGCAACAGTTATGTCTGTCACTAGCAAAGACAGTCATGGGTGGTACTAGTACCTCGAAAGGCACCCTGCAAAATAAATATGCAAAGAAGGCTTTACACCCTACAGTGTTAAAACAACACCCCACATGTGTTAATTCCCTCGCACTGAGAAAGTGTAACAGCATCAGCTTTAATAAAGTGTTAATTTAAGTTGGAATTTGCAACATTCTTGGGGTGTTAGTTTATCAACACTTTGAAAAGTGTTAGTTAAACACTATTTGAGATGGTCACATAATTTCTACATTTAATTTAACAGTGGGTGTTGAAATTCCGATCGCAAATTTGCTGTGAGGTGAAATACAGCTCCATTTGGTCCTGTTTCTGTATGGCCTACGAGCTCAGTTGGACATCTTTATCTCTCCTAAGGTGAATATGGAGGTTTGACATCTGGTCCCAACCATTAAGTTTAACAGGCCTGAGTTAATTGTTTCATAATGGCATTTGAACACGTTAGGTCCGTGGAAATGTATGGGGAAAATATGTGATGTTGTTTCTAGGTAAAAGAAGTACTGTTTACAACTCTGTAACCCTCCCCAGTGGTTTATTAAGACATACACATTGTATTACACAAGACATTTGTTATGAAAGAAAAAGTATAGTTTAATGCTGCCATTGATTAGCCTCGTTAAACCAGCCTGATCTAGCATGCTCACATTCTGTTTCAGTGAAACGTAACGTGAGTGTAGCGGTCAGTTTGGTTTCACAGGGCTAACCAGAAGCGCCTTTTCTGTTAATATCAAAATAGTCCTTCTGCCTAAGTGATTTTGTTCTAGTTTTAGTATTGTATTTACCTTTCAAAATGATCATTGGCCTAAAGTGTACTGCAGTGTGTGTGCTGGGTATGAGAGGATCCACACAGGCAGAATGAGGTATGACTAGATGTTAATAAAAAGAAGGTATATGACCTTCCTTCCCTGTATATTCTTTCCTTTGGTGACGTAATCCACAACCATAACATTCAGTTTCACTGCTATGCGGATGACACCCAGCTCTATTTACCAATCAGACCCAGGGACAAAGCTAGCGTAGCTACCCTTGACAAGTGTCTTTCTGACATCAAATGTTGGGATGTTTTACAATTTGCTCCAGCTCAATGATAAATAATCAGAGGTTGTTGTAATTGACTCCCACTCAGATTCTAGATAACCTTGGTTATTTGCCCACAATGTAAAGCCTACAGCCAGAAACCTTGGTGTCTTCTTTGACCTTGACCTAAACCTCAAGCTGCATGTAAAAAGGGCTGTCCAGTCCTGCTTTTATCATCTAAGAAATATTGTTAAAGGTTTTACTCTCAGTCACTAATCTGGAGAAATGTATACATGCTTTTATTTTCTCACGCCTAGATTATTGTAACTCTTTGTATACCTGTCTAAGTCAGAAATCAATCCATCGTCTACAATTGGTTCAAAATACTGCAGCTCGGCTTATAACAGGCACCAGGAAATGTAAACATATCATACCTATTTTTGCTTCTCTAGACTGGTTACCAGTCACTTTTAGAATAGATTAAAAGTATAAATCACGTTTAAGGCTAGGCTTGGATTAGCCCCATCCTTTATATCAGATCTTTTGTGTCCCGTTTATCTCCCTATGAGCCAGGACGCAGCGTGAGATCCTCTGGCAAACCACATGAATTTAACATGTAATACCATTAACTTCTTATGGCTGCAGGGTCAGTATTGAGTAGCTTGGATGAAAGGTGCACAGAGGTGCCCATAGTAAACTGCCTGCTCCTCAGTCCCAGTTGCTAATATATGCATATTATATGCATATATTCCAAACAGGAAGTGGGAATTCTGAGGCTGTTCGATTTTCAACCAAGATCCTATTGAATTCACAGCGAGATATGGATGAGTTTGCACTTCCTACGGCTTCCACTAGATGTCAACAGTCTGTAGAACCTTGTCTGATGCCTCTACTTTGAAGGGGGGCCGAATGAGAGGGGAATTAGTCAGGTCTGCCATGACCTGACCATGCTCTAACCATTCGCGTTCACATGAGAGGGAGCTCTGCTACATCGCTCATCTGAAGTCAATGTAATTCTCCGGTTGGAACGTTATTCAAGATTTATGTTAAAAACATTCTAAAGATTGATTCAATACATCGATTGACATGTTTCTACTGACTGTTACGGAACATTTGGACATTTTGTCAGCTTTTTAGTGAACGCGCTTCCTGACGTTGGATTTGTTTACCAAACACGCTAACAAAAATAGCTATTTGGACATAAATGATGGGCATTACCGAACAAAACTAACATTTCTTGTGGAAGTGGGAGTCCTGGGAGTGCATTCCGACGAAGATCAGCAAAGGTAAGTGAAGATTTATAATGCTTTTTATGGGTTTTGTTGACTGCACAATTTGGCGGGTAACTGTATGGCTTGCTTTTTTGGCTGAACGCTGTTTTCAGATTATTGAATATTGCCGTAAAGCTTTTTGAAATCTGACACAGCGGTTGCATTAAGAACAAGTGTATCTTTAATTCTATGTAAAACATGTATCTTTCATCAAAGTTTATGATGAGTATTTATGTTATTTGACGTGGCGTCTCTGCAATTTCTCCGGATATTTTGGAGGCAATTCTGAACATGGCGCCAATGTAAACTGAGGTTTTTGGATATAAATATTAACTTTATCGAACAAAACATATATGTA
Source organism: Salvelinus alpinus (assembly GCF_045679555.1). Classification (NCBI taxonomy): domain Eukaryota; kingdom Metazoa; phylum Chordata; class Actinopteri; order Salmoniformes; family Salmonidae; genus Salvelinus; species Salvelinus alpinus. The sequence continues at coordinate 75,225,530 of NC_092093.1, forward strand.
TTGTGTAACATGAAGTCCTATGAGTGTCATCTGATGAAGATCATCGAAGGTTAGTGATTTATTTTATCTCTATTTCTGCTTTTTGTGACTCCTGTCTTTGGCTGGAAAAATGACTGTTTGTCTGTGATTTTGCGGTGACCTAACATAATCGTTTGTGGTTCTTTTGCTGAAAAGCCTATTTGAAATCGGACACTTTGGTGGGATTAACAACAAGATTACCTTTAAAATGGTATAAGACACATGTATGTTTGAGGAATTTTAATTATGAGATTTCTGTTGTTTGAATTTGGCGCCCTGCACTTTCACTGGCTGTTGTCATATCATCCCGTTAACGGGATTGCAGCCATAAGAAGTTTTAAACTACACATGTGAAAACATTGAACACATGAAAACATGAATGTGACAACATGGGAATGCAAAATTTCAACAAGTGATACCATGAAACTACACGCGACAACATTTCAAAGTCTTTTAGCTGGAAAAGTACCAATTTCACATGTTCAAAAATTCACATTTGAAAATGCCATTCCACATGTGAGAGTTAGATTTATGTTATTCTCCTCACATGTTAAAAGGTGGCGTTAACATGTGAAATCTAAAGTTAATACATTTGAACATATAGTTTCACATCTGAACAATTGACCTCACATGTGTCTCTTTTGTTTTCACATGTGAAAGTTTCAGCTCAACATTTGAAAAAAGCTATGTGTTTTTTGGATAGGAAGTGATGAAATGGTATGGGGGTTTTAAGGTAGGTGGTAAAATAGTGTAAACATCTTTAAACCGAGTCAGAAACCCGGATCCGGGAGCACCCCCCACCCCCCACCAGTAAAAAAAGCTGAATAGCATAGCTAGCATAGCGTCACAAGTAAATAGTAGCATCTAAATATCATTCAATCACAAGTCCAAGATACCAGATGAAAGATCCACTTCTTGTGAATCCAGCAATCATTTCTGATTTTTAAAATGTTTTACAGGGAAGACACAATATGTAAATCTATTAGCTAACCACGTTAGCAAAAGACACCATTTTTCTTTGTCCACCATTTTTTCTCTCCACCAGTAGCTATCACCAATTCGGCCAAATAAAGATATTGATAGCCACTAACCAAGAAAAAACCTCATCAGATGACAGTCTGATAACATATTTATTGTATAGGATAGGTTTTGTTAGAAAAATGTGCATATTTCAGGTAGAAATCATAGTTTACAATTGCACCCACCATCACAACTCGACTAGAATAAATACAGAGAGCAACGTGTATTACCAATTTACTCATCATAAAACATTTCATAAAAATAGACAAAGCATAGCAATGGAAAGACACAGATCTTGTGAATTCAGACAAAATTTCAGATTTTCTAAGCGTTTTACAGCGAAAACACAATAAATCGTTATATTAGCATACCACATGTGCAAACGTTACCCCAGCATGAATCCAAGGCAACGGGAGCGATAACGTTATGATCACCAAAATATATTAATTTTTTCACTAACCTTCTCAGAATTCTTCCGATGACACTCCTGTAACATCATATTACAACATACATATAGAGTTTGTTCGAAAATGTGCATATTTAGCCACAAAAACCGTGGTTATACAATGAGAATAGTAGCAAAACTGGCCTGAAAATGTTGGGCGCTATCTTTGAGAGTGATCTAGTCTAATCGATAGCTAATCATAAACTTGACTAAAAAATACAGGGTTGACAGGAATCGAAAGACAAATTAGTTCTTAATGCAATCGCTGACTTACATTTCTAAAATTATCCTTACTGTGCAATACCAGGTCTGCCAAAGCGAAGCTACACATAACAAAATGGCGATATATGCGTTTAAAAATTTTCAACAGAACAGCGATTTATCATCATAAATAGTTCTTACTGTGAGCTGTTCTTCCATCAGAATCTTGGGCAATGTATCCTTTCTCCGGTCTAATCGTCTTTTGGTCGAAAGATGTCCTCTTGTCCCGTCGAAATGGCCAATAACGTTCGGTATGTACAGGAAACGTGCCCAGCTCATGGAAGAGCGTCACAAATAAATGCCTCAAAATCGCACTAAACGGATATAAATTGCTATAAAACGGTTTAAATTAACTACCTTATGATGTTTTTAACACCTATAACAAGTAAAAACATGACCGGCGTTATATTACTGGCTAAACCAAGGCTTGGAAAGGGGTCGGTCCGACGCCCTTCATGCGTCCAGCGCAGGATCCAAAAGAAAGCTACTTCCGGTCTTTTCTGTTTTATACAGGCCCTGATTGTGCAATCGACTCCATTCAAATTGTCACCACTTACTGACATCTAGAGGAAGGTGTAGGCAGTGTTTGTATCCTCATAGCATTCACAGGGACATTAAAACTGACCTGGGACCAGAGGCCAAGATTTCTGAAATCTCACTCCCTGTCAGGAAAAGTGCTGTAGATAGAGTTCTGTTCCACTCAGAGACATAATTCCAACGGTTATAGAAACTAGAGAGTGTTTTCTATCCAATAATAACAATAATATGCATATTGTACGAGCAAGAATTGAATACTAGGCAGTTTAATTTGGCAATGTCAAAAAAATAAAAGTGCTAACAGCACCCCCTATTGACAAAAGGTTAATTAATCAATATGATTACACTTGACATGATCACTTAGTGCCGACCTTTCAATATGACCCCACCTGGGATTTAAACTCACAATCTCTGGATTTGGGGTACGCTGATCTTTCTGATGTGCCACAAAGATTGTAGCAATTTCAGAAGCCCTCTACAGATTCATTTCGTATAATAATCTTTGCCATCTGCACTGCTATTTTAGTAATCAGGTAACCTGACTATTCTCTCATTGATTTAATTTACTTATTTCAGCAATTTTAGGGTTTTCTGTATAGTTGTCCAATGTTGGTGGGGTATATTATTATGTTTTAATATTACTCCTAAATCACCAGGATAAATATAACAGTTTTTCCACAGCATATTTTTAACCTGTTGAGGATGAGGGCGCTGTTGTGGCTATTTATGCTAATCGTGTAATTTTTTGAAACGGCTTCCCACAAAGTTCTTGATCGTACAATATGCATATTATTATTATTATTGGATAGAAAACAGTCTATAGTTTCTATAGGAGTTGAAATTTTGTCTCTAAGTGGAACAGAGCCCATTCTACAGCAATTTCCCTGACATGGAGTCAGATTTGAGAAATTTTGGCCACTGTTCTGGAGTCAGTTAAAAGGGCACTGTTATTGCTATGACTATACGGACACTGCTTACGTCTTCCCCTGGATGTCTTTACGTGATGACGATTTGAATGGGTTCGATTGCGCGTTCACAGGCACTATAAATTAAAAAACCCTGAGGCTAGTCACTCTTTTGGAGCTGCGTCATGCGCATAGAGGACACCGACCCGCACCTGTTCCAAGCATTAGTGGAGGGAGTAATATTACTCGGGTCATGTTTCTACTCGTTATGGGAGTTAAAAACATCATAAGGTAGTTAATTTAAAGCGTTTTATAGCAATTTATATCCGTTTAGTGCGATTTTGGGACATTTATTTCTGAAACGCTGTGAATTGCTGGGCACGCTTCCAGTTCATCCCGAACGCAGTTGGCATTTCCACATGGCAAGAGGACAGCTTTCCACCAAAAGACGATTGGACCCAAGAAAGGATCCTTTGCCCAAGATACTGATGGAAGAACAGCTCAAAGTAGGACATTTTTATTATGATAAATCGTGTTTCTGTCGAAAAATGTTAATGGCTTAGGACGCCATGTTTTTTGACGTAGCTTCGCTTGGCGCAAGCTGTATTGAAAAGTAAGGATAATTTAAAAAATGTAATTCCGCGATTGTATTAAGAATTAAATTGTCTATCAATCCCTGTCCACCCTATATTTTTTAGTCACGTTTATGAGTATTTATGTATAAGAGTAGATCACTGTCTAAGTGGCGCACAGACTTTTTCTGACCAGCTGAGCTACATTTCACATTGTCTAACCATGATTTTGGTGGCTAAATATAAACATTTTCGATCAAACTCTATATGGATTGTGTAATATGATGTTACAGGAGTGTCATCTGAAGAATTCTGAGAAGGTTAGTGAAAAAATTAATATATTTTGGCGATGTTTACTTTTATCGCTCACTTTGGCTAGAATCAATGCTGGGCTGCTATGTGCTATGTGCTATGCTAATATAACGATTTATTGTGTTTTCGCTGTAAGACACTTAGAAAATCTGAAATATTGTCTGTATTCACAGGATCTGTGTCTTTCGATTCGTGTATGCTGTGTATTTTTACGAAATGTTTGATGATTAGTAAGTAGGTAAACACGTTGCTCTAAGTAGTTTTTCTATTCCATTTGTGACGGTGGGTGCAATTGTAACCTATGCCATCTACCTGAAATATGCACTTTTTTCTAACAAAACCTATCCCATACCATAAATATGTTATCAGACTGTCATCTGATTAGTTTTTTTCTTGGTTAGGGGCTATAAATATCTTAGTTTAGCCGAATTGGTGATAGCTACTGGTGTTGGTGGACAAATAAAAGATGGTGGATTATGCTAATGTGTTTTTAGGTAATAGATGTACATCTTTACATATTGTGTCTTCCCTGTAAAACATTTTAAAAATCGGACATGTTGACTGGATTCACAAGATCTGTGTCTTTCATTAGCTGTATTGGACTTTAATGTGTGAAAGTTAAATATTTTAAAAAAATATTGTTTTTGAATTTCGCGGCACTGGTTTTTCAGTGGGGGTGGGGGGGGAGTGCCGCTAGCGGCACTCTCATCCTAGACAGGTTTTAACAAAGCTGAGATTTACTTTAGTGTAGGAATACATGTGAAATTGGTCATTGACACAAACACAGTGGTGTAGCAGGAATATTGGAATGCTGTGAACCAAGAAGTTGTACATTCAAATCCCAGGTGAGGACATCTTGAATAATAATAATAATAATACTGTATGAATAAACATACATCATGTACAGTGCCTTCAGAAAGCATTCGTACCTCTTGACTTATTCTACATTTTATTGTGTTACAGCCTGAATTCAAAATGGATTAAGCGACCTACACACAATACCCCATAATGGCAAAGTGAAAACATGTTTTTAGAAAAGTTTGCAAATTTATTGAAATATCTAATTTACATAAGTCTTCACACCCCTGAGACAATACTTTGTAGAAGCACCTTTGGCAGCGATTACAGCTGTGAGTCTTGTTGGGTAAGTCTTTAAGAGCTATCAAATGATATTTGTTACATGCGCCGAAAACAACAGCTGTAGTAGACCTTTCCGTGAAATGCTTACTTACAAGCCCTTAACCAACAATGCAGTTTTAAGAAAATAGAGTTAAGAAAATATTTACTAAATAAGCTAAAGTTTAAAAAAAATATTACAAAATAACGCAATAAAATAACAATAATGAGGCTATAATCAGGGGTACCGGTACTGAGTCAATGTGCGGGGGTACAGGTTAGTCGAGGTAATTTGTACATGCAGGTAGGGGTAAAGTGACTATGCATAGATAATAAACAGCGAGTAGCAGCAGTGTAAAACCATAGGGGGTGTCAATGCAAATAGTCCGGATGGCCATATGATTAATTGTTCAGCAGTCTTATGGCTTGGGAGTAGAAGCTGTTAAGGAGCCTTTTAGACCTAGACTTGGCTGTCCGGTACCGCTTGCCGTGCGGCAGCAGAGAGAACAGTCTATGACTTGGGTGACTGGCGTAGTTGACCCTTTTTTTGGCCTTCCTCTGACACCGCCTGGTATATAGGTCCTGGATGGCAGAAAGCTTGTCCCCAGTAATGTACTGGGCAGTATGAACTACCCTCTGTAGCGCCTTATAGTTGGATGCAAAGCAGTTGCCATACCAGGCAATGCTCCCCAGATGCTCTCAATGGTGCACCTGGGGACCCAGGCCAAATCTTTTCAGTCTCTTGAGGGGGAAAAGGCATTGTCATGCCCTCTTCCCAACTTTCTTGGTGTATTTGGACCATGATAGTTTGTTGGTGATGTGGCTCCACTACAGCCCCGTCAATGTGAATGGTGGCATTTTTGGACCTCCTTTTCTATAGTCCTGTAATAAACACGAGGGGAGACAGAGAGCTGGTTTCAAGCGCAGGGTGCAGCAGGTGTTTATTGCAAAGGACCACAGGAGGAGGCAGGTAGCTGGGTCCAGGGGCAGGCAGAAGGTCATACATTGGGGGTCCAAAAGGGCAACAGTGCAGGCAGGGAAAAGGCTAGTAACATAGTTCGGGAGATCAGGCAATAGGTAGATAACAGGAAATCCGATAGGCTAAAGTACAGGCAGGGAATAGGCAAAAGGCGTCGTTAGTGAGGCAGGCAAAAACTATCATACACTGGAGGAGCAAATCACGGGAAAAACAGAGCTCCGAAAGACATGTCACAAAACAAACAATATCTCACAGTGATGGGTGCAAAGAACTGAACTAAATAGTGTGTGATAATGACATGCAGGTGTGTGATCAGGTGATTAAAATTCAGATGATTGGGATCTGGTGAGTGATCTGCGTTCAGGGGATCTAGGTGTTTGAGAGTGTGAGCTGGAAGCAGAAGTTACAAGTCCACAATCTCCTTTGTCTTGCTCATGTTGAGGGAGAGGTTGCTGTCCTGGCACCACACTGCCAGGTTTCTGACCTCCTCCCTATAGGTTGTCTCATCGTTGTCGGTGATCAGGCCTACCACCATTGTGTCGTCAGCAAACTTAATGATGGTGTTGGAGTCGTGCTTTGCCACGCAGTCGTGGGTGAACAGGGAGTACAGGAGGGGACTAAGCACACACCCCTGAGGGGCCCCTGTGTTTCGAGATCAGCGTGGCAGATGTGTTGTTGCCTACCCTTACAACCTGGGGGCAGCCCGTTAGGAAGTCCAGGATCCAGTTGCAGAGGGAGGTTAGCTTAGTGATGAGCTTTGTGGGCACTATGGTGTTGAGCGCTGAGCTGTAGTCAATGAACAGCATTCTCACATACAGTGGGGAGAACAAGTATTTGATACACTGCTGATTTTGCAGGTTTTCCTACTTACAAAGCATGTAGAGGTCTGTAATTTTTTTCATAGGTACACTTCAACTGTGAGAGACGGAATCTAAAACAAAAATCCAGAAAATCACATTGTATGATTTTTAAGTAATTAATTTGCATTTTATTGCATGACATAAGTATTTGATACATCAGAAAAGCAGAACTTAATATTTGGTACAGAAACCTTTGTTTGCAATTACAGAGATCATACGTTTCCTGTAGTTCTTGACCAGGTTTGCACACACTGCAGCATTGATTTTGGCCCACTCCTCCATACAGACCTTCTCCAGATCCTTCAGGTTTCGGGGCTGTCGCTGGGCAATACGGACTTTCAGCTCCCTCCAAAGATCTTCTATTGGGTTCAGGTCTGGAGACTGGCTAGGCCACTCCAGGACCTTGAGATGCTTCTTATGAAGCCACTCCTTAGTTGCTCTGGCTGTGTGTTTCAGGTCGTTGACATGCTGGAAGACCCAGCCACGACCCATCTTCAATGCTCTTACTGAGGGAAAGAGGTTGTTGGCCAAGATCTCGCGATACATGGCCCCATCCATCCTCCCCTCAATACGGTGCAGTAGTCCTGTCCCCGTTGCAGAAAAGCATCCCCAAAGAATGATGTTTCCACCTCCATGCTTCACGGTTGGGATGGTGTTCTTGGGGTTGTACTCATCCTTCTTCTTCCTCCAAACACGGCGAGTGGAGTTTAGACCAAAAAGCTCTATTTTTGTCTCATCAGACCACATGACCTTCTTCCATTCCTCCTCTGGATGATCCAGATGGTCATTGACAAACTTCAGACGGGCCTGGACATGCGCTGGCTTGAGCAGGGGGACCATGCGTGCTCTGCAGGATTTTAATCCATGACGGCGTAGTGTGTTACTAATGGTTTTCTTTGAGACTGTGGTCCCAGCTCTCTTCAGGTCATTGACCAGGTCCTGCCGTGTAGTTCTGGGCTGATCCCTCACCTTCCTCATGATCATTGATGCCCCACGAGGTGAGATCTTGCATGGAGCCCCAGACCAAGGGTGATTGACCGTCATCTTGAACTTCTTCCATTTTCTAATATCTGCGCCAACAGTTGTTGCCTTCTCACCAAGCTGCTTGCCTATTGTCCTGTAGCCCATCCCAGCCTTGTGCAGGTCTACAATTTTATCCCTGATGTCCTTACACAGCTCTCTGGTCTTGGCCATTGTGGAGAGGTTGGAGTCTGTTTGATTGAGTGTGTGGACAGGTGTCTTTTATACAGGTAACGAGTTCAAACAGGTGCAGTTAATACAGGTAATGAGTGGAGAACAGGAGGACTTCTTAAAGAAAAACTAACAGGTCTGTGAGAGCTGGAATTCTTACTGGTTGGTAGGTGATCAAATACTTATGTCATGCAATAAAATGCAAATTAATTACTTAAAAATCATACACTGTGATTTTCTGGATTTTTGTTTTAGATTCCGTCTCTCACAGTTGAAGTGTACCTATGATAAAAATTACAGACCTGTACATGCTTTGTAAGTAGGAAAACCTGCAAAATCGGCAGTGTATCAAATACTTGTTCTCCCCACTGTATGTGTTCCTTTTGTCCAGGTGGGAAAGGGCACTGTGGAGTGCAATTGAGATTGTGTGATCTGTTGGGGCGGTTATGCGAATTGGAGTTGGTCTAGGGTTTCCGGGATGATGGTGTTGATGTGTGCCATGACCAGCCTTTCAAAGCACTTCATGGCTACCGACGTGAGTGTTAAGGCGCAGTAGTCATTTAGGCAGGTTACATTAACTTTCTTGGGCACAGGGACTATGATGGTCCGCTTGAAACATGTAGGACACACCTGGATTGTGCAACATTAGCCATTATTCTTTTCAAATTGGTTATTGGTCATTGCTAGATAGCCATTTTCAGGTCTAGATTTGGTCTTGCTTTTGGGGTTATTGTCCTGCTGAAATGTAAATTAATCTCCTAGTTTCTATTGGAAAGCAGACTGAACCAGGTTTTCCACTAGGATATTGCCCGTGCTTAGCTCCAATCTGTTTCTTTTTTATGCTGAAAAACTCCCCAGTCCTTAATGATTACAAGCATACCCATAACATGATGCAGCCAGCACTATGCTTGAAAATATGGAAAATGGTACTCAGCAATATTCACACATTTTGGGGGGGGCACTTTCAGGTCTGCTAAGCACAAATTTGAATGTGTGCAACATCCGGCGTGTGATTACTGTGAACACTTAGACTGTACCTGCTTTAAGTTACAGTTCTAACAGTGGCCAAGTAGTCTACTGTGGTTATTTGATCATAATGTAGGCCTACCAGATTAGACTACATTTAACATTTACATTTAAGTCATTTAGCAGACGCTCTTATCCAGAGCGACTTACAAATTGGTGCATTCACCTTATGACATCCAGTGGAACAGCCACTTTACAATAGTGCATCTAAATCTTTTAAGGGGGGGGGGGGGGGGGGGTTAGAAGGATTACTTTATCCTATCCTAGGTATTCCTTAAAGAGGTGGGGTTTCAGGTGTCTCCGGAAGGTGGTGATTGACTCCGCTGACCTGGCGTCGTGAGGGAGATTGTTCCACCATTGGGGGGCCAGAGCAGCGAACAGTTTTGACTGGGCTGAGCGGGAACTGTACTTCCTCAGTGGTAGGGAGGGGAGCAGGCCAGAGGTGGATGAACGCAGTGCCCTTGTTGGGTGTAGGGCCTGATCAGAGCCTGAAGGTACTGAGGTGCCGTTCCCCTCACAGCTCCGTAGGCAAGCACCATGGTCTTGTAGCGGATGCGAGCTTCAACTGGAAGCCAGTGGAGAGAGCGGAGGAGCGGGGTGACGTGAGAGAACTTGGGAAGGTTGAACACCAGACGGGCTGCGGCGTTCTGGATGAGTTGTAGGGGTTTAATGGCACAGGCAGGGAGCCCAGCCAACAGCGAGTTGCAGTAATCCAGACGGGAGATGACAAGTGCCTGGATTAGGACCTGCGCCGCTTCCTGTGTGAGGCAGGGTCGTACTCTGCGGATGTTGTAGAGCATGAACCTACAGGAACGGGTCACCGCCTTGATGTGAGTTGAGAACGACAGGGTGTTGTCCAGGATCACGCCAAGGTTCTTAGCGCTCTGGGAGGAGGACACAATGGAGTTGTCAACCGTGATGGCGAGATCATGGAACGGGCAGTCCTTCCCCGGGAGGAAGAGCAGCTCCGTCTTGCCGAGGTTCAGCTTGAGGTGGTGATCCGTCATCCACACTGATATGTCTGCCAGACATGCAGAGATGCGATTCGCCACCTGGTCATCAGAAGGGGGAAAGGAGAAGATTAATTGTGTGTCGTCTGCATAGCAATGATAGGAGAGACCATGTGAGGTTATGACAGAGCCAAGTGACTTGGTGTATAGCGAGAATAGGAGAGGGCCTAGAACAGAGCCCTGGGGGACACCAGTGGTGAGAGCACGTGGTGAGGAGACAGATTCTCGCCACGCCACCTGGTAGGAGCGACCTGTCAGGTAGGACGCAATCCAAGCGTGGGCCGCGCCGGAGATGCCCAATTCGGAGATGCCCAACTCGGCCTTCGATACTGGTTCACAGTATCGAGGGCAGCCGATAGGTCTAGAAGGATGAGAGCAGAGGAGAGAGAGTTAGCTTTAGCAGTGCGGAGCGCCTCCGTGATACAGAGAAGAGCAGTCTCAGTTGAATGACTAGTCTTGAAACCTGACTGATTTGGATCAAGAAGGTCATTCTGAGAGAGATAGCAGGAGAGCTGGCCAAGGACGGCACGTTCAAGAGTTTTGGAGAGAAAAGAAAGAAGGCATACTGGTCTGTAGTTGTTGACATCGGAGGGATCGAGTGTAGGTTTTTTCAGAAGGGGTGCAACTCTCGCTCTCTTGAAGACGGAAGGGACGTAGCCAGCGGTCAGGGATGAGTTGATGAGCGAGGTGAGGTAAGGGAGAAGGTCTCCGGAAATGGTCTGGAGAAGAGAGGAGGGGATAGGGTCAAGCGGGCAGGTTGTTGGGCGGCCGGCCGTCACAAGACGCGAGATTTCATCTGGAGAGAGAGGGGAGAAAGAGGTCAGAGCACAGGGTAGGGCAGTGTGAGCAGAACCAGCGGTGTCGTTTGACTTCGGATGTCGTCGACCTTCTTTTCAAAATGGTTGACGAAGTCATCTGCAGAGAGGGAGGAGGGGGGGGGGGGGGGAAGGAGGATTCAGGAGGGAGGAGAAGGTGGCAAAGAGCTTCCTAGGGTTAGAGGCAGATGCTTGGAATTTAGAGTGGTAGAAAGTGGCTTTAGCAGCAGAGACAGAAGAGGAAAATGTAGAGAGGAGGGAGTGAAAGGATGCCAGGTCCGCAGGGAGGCGAGTTTTCCTCCATTTCCGCTCGGCTGCCCGGAGCCCTGTTCTGTGAGCTCGCAATGAGTCGTCGAGCCACGGAGCGGGAGGGGAGGACCGAGCCGGCCTGGAGGATAGGGGACATAGAGAGTCAAAGGATGCAGAAAGGGAGGAGAGGAGGGTTGAGGAGGCAGAATCAGGAGATAGGTTGGAGAAGGTTTGAGCAGAGGGAAGAGATGATAGGATGGAAGAGGAGAGAGTAGCGGGGGAGAGAGAGCGAAGGTTGGGACGGCGCGATACCATCCGAGTAGGGGCAGTGTGGGAAGTGTTGGATGAGAGCGAGAGGGAAAAGGATACAAGGTAGTGGTCGGAGACTTGGAGGGGAGTTGCAATGAGGTTAGTGGAAGAACAGCATCTAGTAAAGATGAGGTCAAGGGTATTGCCTGCCTTGTGAGTAGGGGGGGAAGGTGAGAGGGTGAGGTCAAAAGAGGAGAGGAGTGGAAAGAAGGAGGCAGAGAGGAATGAGTCAAAGGTAGACGTGGGGAGGTTAAAGTCGCCCAGAACTGTGAGAGGTGAGCCGTCCTCAGGAAAGGAGCTTATCAAGGCATCAAGCTCATTGATGAACTCTCCGAGGGAACCTGGAGGGCGATAAATGATAAGGATGTTAAGCTTGAAAGGGCTGGTAACTGTGACAGCATGGAATTCAAAGGAGGCGATAGACAGATGGGTAAGGGGAGAAAGAGAGAATGACCACTTGGGAGAGATGAGTATCCCGGTGCCACCACCCCGCTGACCAGAAGCTCTCGGGGTGTGCGAGAACACGTGGGCGGACGAAGAGAGAGCAGTAGGAGTGGCAGTGTTATCTGTGGTGATCCATGTTTCCGTCAGTGCCAAGAAGTCGAGGGACTGGAGGGAAGCATAGGCTGAGATGAACTCTGCCTTGTTGGCCGCAGATCGGCAGTTCCAGAGGCTACCGGAGACCTGGAACTCCACGTGGGTCGTGCGCGCTGGGACCACCAGGTTAGGGTGGCCGCGACCACGCGGTGTGAAGCGTTTGTATGGTCTGTGCAGAGAGGAGAGAACAGGGATAGACAGACACATAGTTGACAGGCTACAGAAGAGGCTACGCTAATGCAAAGGAGATTGGAATGACAAGTGGACTACACGTCTCGAATGTTCAGAAAGTTAAGCTTACGTTGCAAAAATCTTATTGACTAAAATGATTAAAATGATACAGTACTGCTGAAGTAGGCTAGCTAGCAGTGGCTGCGTTGACTACCATCAAAAACAATGGAGTAAAATGCATCCATAACCTTTTAACATGGAAATAGCTGTTCTATCATTCAGCCTACAGTAGCAGAAAATGTGTGGTATTAAATGTAGGTCTACATTCCATGAGACTTTTGAAAAAAAACATGCAGGGCTTGACATTAACATGTTTATCCACTTGTACTTCAGACAAGGAGGTGACTGAAAATGTTGTGTTTGATGTAAGAAACCACTTTACAAAATATAATTTATTATTATTCCCACAGCATTATTACAGGGAACTGGGAAAATTATGCTACCCTGCCTATTGACTAATTATCTTATTCAAGACCGCCTCAAAATACAATAGAGCCCCTTTAAGACATAAAAAAATGTCTTTACCTGACTTGCTTTTCAAAGAGGGTGACAAATGCACACATTTTGTGCTCTTCTAGGAAGCAACTACTCCCCCATTGTTGACTAGAAATTAACTATAACTAGACTAATAACTTACTAACTAGCAAATAATATGAACAAATGTGCACATGTGGCTCCATGCAGCTTTCGCTTTGATCTCAAAACAAGCGCATCTACTCGCAACATCTCATGCTGTAAACACAGTCCAGTTCAAAGTGAACACCAGTCTGTGTAAAGTATCTGCCTGAGTCATGCCTGTCAATGCAATAGAGTCCTACTCCAATGCTAAGAGAATCTCTTGCACAGTTCGTTTTGCATACTAAGTCTTGCATAGTTCATTTTGTTTTGGTATGTTATATTGAATGTGGCTAATATTGCGTTGATTCGAGAACAATTCCCACAGTAGAGCAAAACGTTGATAGTGTTAACTAAAGGGGAAAACTTCAATCTCGTGCTTCTTTCTCTGATATTTCTACTGTGTAGCAGTCTGAGGAGCTGCGCGCCCGTGTGCAACTTAGAGGGAACATTGGTACTCAGTAATGTGTTGTATTGGATTTGACCCAAACAAAACACTTTGTATTCAGGACAAAAAGTTAATCGCTTTGCCAAATATTTCAGTATTAATTTAGTGCCTTGTTGCAGAATGCATGTTTTGGAATATTTATGGCGGAGCGAGTTCTGGGCCATTTCTGCCCAGGGCACGAACACCGCCCACTCCCCCGGACCGCATGAACCCCTCGTTCCATGTGTCTCTCCTCAGGCCGGTGGTGGCTGGCCCGCTCCAGGAGGCTGAGGTGGGGGAGGTTCCTCCGCCCCCTCTGGACATCGAGGGGGTCCCGGCGTACTCCGTTCGATCCATCCTGGATTCGAGACGTCGGGCGAGGGGCCTTCAGTACCTCGTGGACTGGGAGGGGTATGGTCCGGAGGAGAGATGCTGGGTTCCGGTGGAGGACGTGTTAGATCCAATATTTATTTATGTTTTGTAATAAGCCAGAAGGCTTTGGAATGTGTTTGATGGAGAAGAGGAGAGCGATGTGTTGATATAGGGAAGACAGATGGATATCTGTGCATCAGGAGGTGAGGGGTGAGGTCAGTTCCCCTTAAGGGAGTAATCAGTGTTGCTATCTGGTTACCTTCTTTCCTGTGGAGCCATAAACTGTAAGGAAGAGGAGTGTCTTAAGTAGGATGTATATAAACTGTGATGTCTGAAATCTTGTTTTCAGCTGTACAGAACCTTTGGGCAATGATTAAACTTGGTTTAAGCTTCTATAGTGTCCGTGGGTTATTTACTCTGAAAAATAAGAACCTAACAGTATCTAAGTGGAACACTGCAATTACGTGACATTCTGGGGACATCCTAATGACAAATGTTTGTTTGGAGGTTATCACCTGTGACATTTCCTGTGAAAAATATCCACATTTGAAACTTCATGTGAAATATCATCACATGTGAAGTGTTCCAAAATCACATGGTTTCACATGTGAAATAAAATGTTACATGTGTAAAACGTGAACATTTCACGTGTGAAATCGTGTGATTTTCTCTGTAACAAGGGGCACTCTTGACCATTCCAAAGTCTAGGTTGAAAACGAAAAGGAGACCAGGTATTTGCCATTAGGGCCCCTAGACTTTGGAATGTTCTGCCATAAGATATTCAGTGCCTCTTTTATATCCCTGCTGAAGACACTTTCATAAAGATGTTTTAATGAATGATTTAAATGGATGATTTTAATTAGCTATCTTTTTTTCATTTCTCCTGCCTCTTATTTTTGTTTCTTGTTTAGTACTTTTATTTTATTACTTTATGATGTGAAGCACTTTGTTGGTCGTAATGAAAAGTTATTATTAACATCCAGTCCAACATGAACTCATCACGCTATTTGAGTATATTTTGTTCACCTTTTAGACTGTGTGGTCTGTTATTTGACTGTGTCTGGGTCTTGTCATTTCAAGCACTCTGATTCACATTGTGATAGCGGAAGTTCAACACAAACTTTGGAAGAGATGAATGACAAATGTATCAGAAATGTATGGTATTTGGGGCTTTTGGAGATACTATGTCCAGGTCATGACAACAAACCCTGTGACCACCTGGTAAGTATCTATAGACAAATAGCACCACATATCTTCCATTGATGACATCCATTCATGATTATTAAAGGGGAATAGGGCACCATGGACTCTGTGACAAAGCTTATGGGTGATCAGAGATTTATGCCAGATTCTACAATCAGGTTTTATGCTTGAATTTTATTCTCCCATTTGTCTTTTCTCTCTTCCAGGTCCCTCCCTGCTCTCCCTCGACTCCCATGAACACCTGTGTCCCCCCCCATCCCACACACGCACCCCTTCAGCTACTCCTCACCCAACCTTGGCAGCAAGGTGGGGTCCTGACTGAGTCCTTCATTCCCTTACTATGATGAATTCAAGCAGTTTTGGTAAAATCCTCAGTAAATGTGTTGTTTTGAATAACCAACCAGTGAAATACAGCTCCATCTGGTCCTGTTTCTGTATGAGCTCAGCCAGATGGCTTTTTTTCTATCCTAATGTGAACATGGTGGTTTGACATCTGGTGCCAACCATTAAAAGTTTGACAGCTAGGCCAATGAAATGCAGCATTTTTTGTTTCATAATGACATACAGTTGAAGTCGGAAGTTTGCATACACTTAGGTTGGAGTCATCAAAACTCGTTTATCAACCACTCCACTGTCACGACTTCTGCCGAAGTCGATGCCTCTCCTTGTTCGGGCGGTGCTCGGCGGTCGACGTCACCGGTCTTCTAGCCATCATTGATCCATTTTTCATTTTCCATAGGTTTTGTCTTGTCTTCCTACACACCTGGTTCCAATCCCATTCATTATCCTGTTGTGTATTTAACCCTCTGTTTCCCCTCATGTCCTTGTCAGAGATTGTTTGTTTGGTTGTGATCGTGTAGTTTGTATTGGTGCGCGTTGGGTCCTCGTACCCACTTTGCTTTGATTATGTATTATGGGTTTGGAGAAACAGGGAGTTTTTCTAGCGCCTCCACCAGCACAACCGGGGTCTATCCTGAGCACCCCTTTCCTGCCTGAACCCAGTGGCATCCGTCTATCCATGCCACAGGGGTACGACGGAAGTGCTGCCAACTGCCAGGGTTTCCTCCTCCAACTAAGCCTTTACCTGGCCACGGTCCACCCAACTCCATCGGCCTTCGTCTCGTGCCTCACCGGGAAAGCCCTGGAGTGGGCCAGCGCTGTGTGTGGAGAGGGAGATGCTGCGTTTGACCATTTTGAGGAGTTCTCTACCATCTGAGACAGGAGACAAGGAGCGCCCAGGAGTTTGCTCTGGAGTTTAGGACCCTGGCTGCCGGCGCTGGATGGAACAACAGGGCCCTGATCGACCATTACCGCTGTAGTCTACGCAAGGACGTCCGTAGGGAGCTGGCCTGCAGAGACACCACCCTCACCTTCGACCAGCTGGTGGACCTGTCCATCTGGCTGGACAACCTGCTGGCTACTCGCGGACGTCCAGATCGGGGTCTGGTTGTTCCATCCTCCCGCACCCCCTCTCCGATACCCATGGAGCTGGGAGGGACGGTGCGCAGGGAGACCGGAGGGGGTTCTCGCTCGTGCACCATATGTGGTCGCAGAGGTCACACTGCTGGTCGGTGCCGGGTTGGTTCCTCTGGGAATCGAGGCAGCAGGCAGGGCACTCTGGCGTCACCCCAGGTGAGTAGGCACCATTCTCACCCAGAGCCCTCTGTTGCACATATGTTTGTGTCTGTCACTTTTCCTGATTTTCCCCCGCTTTCCCAACATAAGGCGCTAGCAGATTCAGGCGCGGCTGGGAATTTCATTAATAAAGTGTTAGCTCATAGTTTAGGGATCCCCATTGTTCCCGTGGAAGTGGCCTTCCCCGTTCATGCCTTAGATAGTCGACCAGTAGGGTCAGGGTTTATCAGGGAGGCCACCGCTCCTTTGAGTATGGTGACGCAGGGGAATCACAAGGAAAAGATTTGTCTTTTTCTTATTGACTCTCCTGCGTATCCCGTGGTGCTGGGCTTACCCTGGTTGTCATAACCCCACTGTTTCTTGGCCACAGAGGGCTCTCACGGGGTGGTCGCGAGAGTGCGGTGGAAAGTCCAGACCAGGTCTCCACCGTGCGCATTCCCCCAGAATATGCCGATTTGGCTCTCGCTTTCTGTAAGAAGAAGGCGACTCAATTACCACCCCATCGACGGGGGGGATTGTGCGATAAATCCCCTGGTAGACGCTGCACTTCCCAGGAGTCACGTGTATCCCCTGTCGCAAGCGGAGATGGTGGCTATGGAGACATATGTCACCGAATCCCTGCGTCAGGGGTACATTCGGTCCTCCACTTCACCCGTCTCCTCGAGTTTATTTTTTGTGAAGAAGAGGGATGGAGGTTTGCGCCCGTGCATTGATTATCGAGGTCTCAATCAAATCACGGTGAGGTACAGTTACCCGCTACGTCATCGCTACGGCGATTGAGTCAATGCATGGGGCGCGCTTCTTCACTAAACTGTATCTCAGGAGTGCTTACAACCTGGTGCGTATCCAGAAGGGAGACGAGTGGAAGATAGCATTTAGTACCACCTCAGGGCACTATGAGTACCTCATCATGCCGTATGGGTTGATGAATGCTCCATCAGTCTTCCAATCCTTTGTAGACAAGATTTTCAGAGACCTGCATGGGCAGGGTGTAGTGGTGTATATCGATGACATTCTGATATACTCCGCTACACGCGCCGAGCATGTGTCCCTGGTGCGCAAAGTGCTTGGTCGCCTGTTGGAGCATGACCTGTACGTCAAGGCTGAGAAATTCCTGTTCTTCCAACAGTCCGTCTCCTTGCTAGGGCATCGTATTTCCACGTCAGGTGTGGAGATGGGGTGACCGCATTGCAGCCGTGCATAATTGGCCGACTCCCACCACGGTGAAGGAGGTGCAGCGATTCTTAGGGTTTGCCAACTACTACCGGAGGTTTATCCGGGGTTTTGGTCAGGTAGCTGCTCCCATTACCTCACTGCTAAAGGGGGGCCCGGTGCGCTTGCAGTGGTCAGCTGAGGCGAACAGGGCTTTTAGGCACCTGAAGGCTCTGTTTACCTCGGCTCCTGTGTTGGCTCATCCGGATCCCTCTTTGTCGTTCATAGTGGAGGAGGACGCATCCGAGGCTGGGATAGGAGCTGTGCTCTCTCAGCGCTCGGGTACGCCACTGAAGCTCCACCCCTGTGCCTTCTTCTCGAAGAAGCTCAGCCCGGCGGAGCGAAACTATGATGTGGAGGACCGGGAGCTGTTGGCTGTCGTCAAGACTTTGAAGGCGTGGAGACATTGGATTGA
Source organism: Salvelinus alpinus (assembly GCF_045679555.1). Taxonomy (NCBI): domain Eukaryota; kingdom Metazoa; phylum Chordata; class Actinopteri; order Salmoniformes; family Salmonidae; genus Salvelinus; species Salvelinus alpinus. The sequence goes on from NC_092093.1 coordinate 75,243,862, forward strand.
GGGGGCTAAACACCCTTTTCTCATCTGGACTGACCATCGCAATCTGGAGTACATCCGGGAGGCGAGGAGACTGAATCCTCGCCAGGCAAGGTGGGCCATGTTTTTCACCCGTTTTGTGTTAACCCTCTCTTACAGACCAGGCTCCCAGAACGTTCAGGCAGATGCACTGTCCCGGCTGTATGACACAGAGGAGCGGTCCATGGATTCCACTCCCATACTCCCAGCCTCTTGTTTGGTGGCGCCGGTAGTGTGGGAGCTGGACGCGGACATTGAGTGGGCGTCACGTGCAGAGCCCGCTCCCCCTCAGAGTCCCGCTCCCCCTCAGTGTCTGTACGTTCCGTCTGCTGTCCGCGACCGACTGATCTATTGGGCCCACACGTCACCCTCCTCTGGTCATCCTGGGATCGGTCGGACGGTGCGCGTCTTGATGGGAGGTACTGGTGGCCCACTTTAGCTAAGGATGTGAGGGTTTATGTTTCCTCCTGCTCAGGGTGCGCCCAGTGCAAGGCTCCTAGACACCTGCCCAGAGGTAAGTTACAACCCTTACCCGTTCCACAACGGCCATGGTCGCACCTGTCAGTGGATTTCCTAACCGATCTTCCACCTTCACAGGGTAACCACGATCCTGGTCGTTGTGGATCGTTTTTCGAAGTCTTGTCTCCTCCCTTTGCCCGATCTCCCTACGGCCTTACAAACTGCGGAGGCTCTGTTTACACACGTCTTCCGGCACTATGGGGTGCCTGAGGATATAGTGTCTGATCGAGGTCCCCAGTTCACGTCAAGGGTCTGGAAGATGTTCATGGAACGTCTGGGGGTCTCGGTCAGCCTTACCACAGGTTTTCACCCCGAGAGTAATGGGCAGGTGGCGAGAGTTAACCAGGATGTGGGTAGGTTTCTGAGGTCTTATTGCCAGGACCGGCCGAGGGAGTGGGTGGTGTTCGTGCCCTGGGCAGAGATGGCCCAGAACTCGCTCCGCCACTCCTCCACTAACCTTTCTCCCTTTCAATGTGTATTAGGGTATCAGCCGGTTCTGGTTCCTTGGCATCAGAGTCAGACCGAGGCTCCTGCGGCGGACGATTGGTCCCGGCGGGGAGGAAACCTGGGAAGCCGCCCACGTCCACCATCAGCACGCCGTACTGCGGCAGAAAGTTGGCGCAGACCGTCACTGCAGTGAGGCCCCGGTTTTCGCACCAGGGTACAGGGTCTGGCTCTCGACCCGAAACCTACCCCTCCGCCTGCCCTGCCGGAAGCTGGGTCCGCGGTTTGTGGGGCCGTTTAAAGTCCTGAGTAGAGTGAACGAGGTATGTTATAGGTTAAAGCTTCCCCCCAATTACCGCATGAACCCCTCGTTCCATGTGTCTCTCCTCAGGCCGGTGGTGGCTGGCCCGCTCCAGGAGGCTGAGGTGGGGGAGGTTCCTCCGGCTGATCTAACACGTCCTCCACCGGAACCGGTGGAACTCTTTCATCTTCCATTGGTTTTGTCTTGTCTTCCTACACACCTGGTTCCAATCCCATTCATTATCCTGTTGTGTATTTAACCCTCTGTTTCCCCTCATGTCCTTGTCAGAGATTGTTTGTTTGGTCATGATCGTGTAGTTTGTATTGGTGCGCGTCGGGTCCTCGTACCCACTTTGCTTTGATTATGTATTATGGTTTTGAGCTGTGTTTTTAAGTTATTAAACTACTCCGTTATACCAAGTTCGATTCTCCTGCGCCTGACTTCCCTGCCACCTATACACACACGTCGATGACACCCACAAATTTCTTGTTAACAAACTATAGTTTTGGCAAGTCGGTTAGGACATGACACAAGTAATCTTTCCAACAATTGTTTACAGACAGATTATTTCACTTATAATTCACTGCATCACAATTCCAGTGGGTCAGAAGTTTACATACACTAAGTTGACTGTGCCTTTAAACAGCTTGGAAAATTATGTCATGGCTTTAGAAGCTTCTGATAGGCTAATTGACATCATTGGAGGTGTACCTGTGGATGTATTTCAAGGCCTACCTTCAAATTCAGTGCCTCTTTGCTTGACATCATGGGAAAATCAAAAGAAATCAGCTAAGACCTCAGAAAAACAATTGTAGACCTCCACAAGTCTGGTTCATCCTTGGGAGCAATTTCCAAACGCCCGAAGGTACCACGTTCATCTGTATAAACACCATGGGACCATGCAGCCGTCATACCGCTCAGGAAGGAGACGCGTTCTGTCGCCAATTTTTTAGACTGCGCAGTATATGCCACTCCACAGAGGATTATCTAGAAAAAGCAGCGGAGATGCGCATGAGGTTTCTAAGAGGCTATTCGTCACAATGTGTGGATGAAGCTCATAATTTGGCATTGGGAAAAACACGAGATGAACTGCTACAAAAAAGACCCGCTGAAGCCAAAGAACACTCCTTAATGTTCAGAACTATACTTTGAATTCGCGAAAAGTGGGAGGTGTGGTCAAGAAACACTGGCATATTTTATCATCGGGACCCAGCTTTTCCGGCTGAATTTAAATATCCATCACATATTGTGTATAAGAGGTCGCAATTTACGCGATAAATTGGTTCATGCCAACTGCCAGCCACAAAAGAAAATTAGCCAAGCTCTTTTACGCCCTTTACGAAATGGTAGCTATAAATGCAGAGGATGCGCACATATGATGAAGTGTGAATATTTCTGCCACCCACACACAGGAAAACGATTCCAAATAAATGACATTATTTCGTGTTCCACCACCCATGTTATTTACATTATTAAATGTCCATGTGGGCTCTTATGTCGGTAAAACCATCCGCTCTCTCAAACAGAGAATTAGTGAACATAAAAGTTCAATCAGGAGAAACGACAGGGATTATCCAATCGCTGTACATTTCAATGACCTGAAGCATGACATTTCCACCTTTAGATTTTGTGGCATTAGAGAAAGTTAAGATATCAGACAGGGGAGGAGATATTAATAATACTCTGAGTAAAAGAGAATGTTTTGGGATTTTCACCCTCCAGACATTATTTCCTAAAGGACTTAATGATGGAATGCCTATGTATGTGATGTTGTGAATTTGAACATGAAATATGTGTCTTTTGTAGATTATTCTGACGTTTTTTGTACGATGTACCCAATGACTAATGAAAACTTGCTATGTCCTCATTGAGATTTTACAGACATGTTCAATACGCCTTATTTTATACACTTTTGTAATATTTATGAAATGCATATTGTTATATTTGGTAGCACTTTGTTTTTCCTTTGCCTCCAACCCCCTTCGATATGTAGAATGGATGTGGGTGGGGCCAGGTCTACATAAGGGTGCAAATGTAAAAAAAATCACAAAATCTCTGACGAAGGCCGTGTGGCCGATACATAAGCTTATTAACAATCGGTGATACTATCAAGAGCAGTGTGCGGTTTCCTTTATCCTTCTTCTTCAATTGTTGCCATGCACCTGCAAATGAGATTGCTCAGATGTGCGAGTGCCTTTTGAATTTTGTACCACGTTCATCTGTACAAACAATAGTATGCAAGTATAAACACCATGGGACCACGAAGCCGTCATACCGGTCAGGAAGGAGACACGTTCTGTCTCCTGGAGATGAACGTACTTTGGTGCAAAAAGTGCAAATCAATCCCAGAACAACAGCAAAGGACCATCTGCCTGGTACAGCAAGATTAGCAAGATGGCGCCGACAGAGGGCCGCCTCACTTCTAGTCCTTCGTATTCTGTTTTTTTATGTATCATTTCTTACATTGTCAGCCAAGAAAATCTTGTGTGTTATTACATATAGCCGGGAAGAACTATTGGGTATCAGAGCGACGTCAACTTACCAGCACTACGACCAGGAATACGACTTTCCCGAAGCGGATCCTTTGTCCGAACCATCCAGGGCATTTGAACTGATTCAAGAGGCTCACCCAAAACAACGTCGCCACAGAAGAGGATGACGGAGCGGCCTTCTAGTCAGACTTCGGAGGCACTTCCGAATATATTACTCGCTAATGTCCAGTCTCTAGATGACAAGGTAGAAGAAATTAGGGCAAGGGTTGCTTTCCATAGAGACATCATGGATTGTAACATACTCTTTTTCACAGAAACATGACTCTCTCGGGTTATGCTGTCAGAGTCGGTACAGAAATAAACATCTCTCCAGGAAGAAGTGAGCAGGGGTGTATGTTTCATGATTAACGACTCATGGTGTAATTGTAACAACATACAGGGACTCAAGTTCTTTTGTTCACCTGACCTAGAAATCCCTCACAATCAAATGCCAACCGTATTATCTCCCAAGAGAATTCTCGTTGGTTATTGTTTCATCCATGTATATCCCCCCTCAAGGCGATACCACGATGGCCCTCAAGGAACATCACTGGAAACCATATATCCTGAGGCTGCATGTATTGTAGCTGGGGATTTTAACAAAGCAAATTTGAGAACAAGGCTACCTAAATTCTATCAGCATATTGATTGTAGCACTCGTGCTGGCAAAACACTGGATCATTGCTACTGTAACTTCCGTGATGCATACAAGGCTCTTCCTATAGGCAGAAACACAAACAGGAAGTACCCGTGATAAGGACTATTCAAAGCTGGTCTGACCAATCGGAATCCACGCTTCAAGATTGTTTTGATCATGCGGACCGGGACATGTTTTGGGTAGCCTCAGAGAATAATATTGATTTATACACTGATTCGGTGAGGGGGTTTATAAGGAAGTGCATAGGAGATGTTGTACCCACTGTGACTATTAAAACCTAACCTAACCAGAAACCGTGGATAGATGGCGGAAACTGAAAGCGCGAACCATCGCATTTAACCATGGAAAGGTGACTGGGAATATGGCCGAATACAAACAGTGTAGTTATTCCCTCCGCAAGGCAATCAAACAAGTGAAATGTCAGTAAAGAGACGCAATTCAACGGCTCAGACACGAGACGTACAGTTGAGGTCGGAAGTTAACATACACCTTAACCAAATACATTTCAACTCAGTTATTCACAATTGCTGACATTTATTCAAAATAAAAATTCCCTGTCTTAGGTCAGTTAGGATCACCACTTTATTTTAAGAATGTGAAATGTCAGAATAATACTAGAGAGAATGGTTTATTTCAGCTTTTATTTCTTTCATCACATTCCCAGTGGGTCAGAAGTGTACATGCACTCAATTAGTATTTGGTAGCATTGTCTTTAAATTGTTTAACTTGGGTCAAACGTTTCGGGTAGCCTTCCAAAAGCTTCCCACAATAAGTTGGGGGATTTTTGGCCCATTCCTCCTGACAGAGCTGGTGTAACTGAGTCAGGTTTGAAGGCCTCCTTGCTCACACATACTTTTTCAGTTCTGCCCACACATTTTCTATTGGATTGAGGTCAGGGCTATGGGATGGCCACTCCAATACCTTGACATTGTTGTCCTTAAGACATTTTGCCACAACTTTGGAAGTATGCTTGGGGTCATTGTCCATTTGGAAGACCCATTTGCGACCAAGCTTTAACTTCCTGACTGATGTCTTGAGATGTTGCTTCAATATATCCACATATTCTTTCTTCCTCATGGTGCCATCTATTTTGTGAAGTGCACCAGTCCCTCCTGCAGCAAAGCACCCCCACAACATGATGCTGCCACCCCCGTGCTTCACAGTTGGGATGGTGTTCTTCGGCTTGCAAGCATCCCCCTTTTTCCTCCGAACATAACGAATGTGATTATGGCCAAACAGTTCTATTTTTGTTTCATCAGACCAGAGGACATTTCTCCAAAAAGTACGATCTTTGTCCCCATGTGCAGTTGCAAACCGTAGTCTGGCTTTTTTTATGGCGGTTTTGGAGCAGTGGCTTCTTCCTTGCTGAGCGGCCTTTCAGGTTATCTCGATATTGGACTCGTTTTACTGTGGATATAGATATTTTTGTAGCTGTTTCCTCCAGCATCTTCACAAGGTCATTTGCTGTTGTTCTGGGATTGATTTGCACTTTTTGCACCAAAGTACGTTCATCTCTAGGAGACAGAACGTGTCTCCTTCCTGAGCGGTATGGCGGCTTTGTGGTCCCATGGTGTTTATACTTGCATACTATTGTTTGTACAGATGAACGTGGTACCTTCGGGCATTTGGAAATTGCTCGCAAGGATGAACCAGACTTGTGGAGGTCTACAATTTTTTTCTGAGGTCTTGGCTGATTTCCTTTGATTTTCCCATGATGTCAAGCAAAGAGGCACTGAGTTTGAAGGTAGGCCTTGAAATACATCCACAGGTACACCTCCAATTGACTCAAATGTTGTCAATTAGCCTATCAGAAGCTTCTAAAGCCATTACATAATTCTCTGGAATTTTACAAGTTGTTTAAAGGCACAGTCAACTTAGTGTATGTAAACGTCTGACTTACTGGAATTGTGATACAGTGAATTATAAGTGAAATTGTCACGACTTCCGCCGAAGTCGGTTCCTCTCCTTGTTCGGGCGGCGTTCGGCGGTCGACGTCACCAGTCTCCTAGCCATCGCCGCTCCACCTTTCATTTTCCGTTTATTTTGTCTTGTTTTCCCGCACACCTGGTTCACATTCCCTCATCAGACTAAATGTATATTACCCTCTGTTTCCCCCATGTCTGTTTGTGGAACTGTTCTTTGTGTATGGTGTTACGCTACAGGCTGGCTTGCGCTAGGTTTGTTTCAAACCTAGGTTTGTTTGTTTTGTTTTATCCGGTTCATGTTACCGTGGTTGTGCTTTGTGCTGCCTCGCCTGTGCCTTTGGGCCAGAGTGTATATTAAAGTTATCCTGTTATCACCCATCTCTGCTCTCCTGCGAATGACTTCCCGGCAACCAGTCACTCACTCCGTTACAGAAATAATCTATCTGTAAACAATTGTTGGAAAAATTACTTGTGTCATGCACAAAGCAGATGTCCTTACCGACTTGCCAAAACTATAGTTTGTTAACAAGAAATTTGTGGAGTGGTTGAAAAACTAGTTTTAATGACTCCAACCTAAGTGTATGTAAACTTCCGACTTCAACTGTATGTTTTCACCCTTTCCCGAAAGGATCCAATTTGGAAAAGTCGTATTCCTAGTCGTAATGCTGGTGAGTTACCGCCACTGATATCCAAAAGTCATTTCCGGCTGCAAAGTTGCTTAGGAGCTAGAAGCAGATCTGCCGGGGCCATCTTCATAAATATAGGAGCTGGGTCGGATTAAGGTGCCGAAGACAGGCTACTTCATGACCAGTATCTGTGACGAGAAGAGCCTGGAGCTGATCTACACTGCAATGCCCATCAGGCGTTGGCAAACACCTCCGAAGTGACAAAAGGTGATTACTAATAAGACAGTACATCACAAGTGTTTAGTAATATCACCCTTTCAATACACATGTCACTCATTAACTCTTCCTCGTTTTTATACAGATGGAGGACAGAAGAGCTGCTTTTGTCATGGAGTCCTCTTACTGAAAGACTGGTTGATACTGATGTATGAATTGGGAGAGACCTTTCACTCAGCATTAAAATTAAACAAAACACATATTACTTTTTAGCGTCTTTTGTTATTATTGAATCAAATGGTACTATGGGTTGGGGGGGGGGGGGGGGCTGTGCATTTGTCAAACATGTCAGAGAACTCTTTTCTTATATGGGACACCATACAGGAAGGTATGACGACTGACATGTTTGGCAAGATATCCCCACCACTACTAGATAATAGGTAAAGTAAATGTCTCTGATAGGTAAAGTATCTGTATAATAGGTAAAGTATCTGTATCGGCTGTGAATTACATGTAATATGTGCACGTTGTTATATTAGCAGAACACTGCTTCTACAGTATTATGTGAAGTATGGTTTATTCTACATACAACTGTTACACTTGAAATTTATCAATACACTTTGTTTACAATCGCTACAAAAGTTCAGCAATTGCACTCTTCTCATATTCCTCTGGGGGAAGCTTTGAATTGGGCAGTGGCCTACAGAGTGGTTTGAGAAGAGTGCCATCCTCCTGCATCTTACATCTGCCTGTAGTTATTGAACTCTGCCTGCTGGAATCATGGTTTGAGGCAAACTCTGTCTTAACCAGGATGGAATGTCATGCACTCCACCCCTCCTGCCAGCTGACTGCACCTGTCCATAACCTATAATACATTACATAGATGGAAGGGACTTCATCACCCACTGGAGACTTAAAGACAGAACATCACCCAGAGATCTGGGCATGTCAGTGTGTGGTTAGACAGCCAAACTCTTAGATTTGACCAAATAGACAAATAGAATGCCATTCTAGTTCTGGTCAGACAGCTAAAGTTGTACTCTACACACAACTTATTTTCAATTGCTAGTTAAGTGTAGGCATACTTTCTTTATAAGCACATTAAATATGATATTTACAGCAGAAAATGGTTTGTCATTGTAACATGAACACAACCCTAGATTTTTTTATTGAAATATATCTACAGTCAAGCTGGGTGATGTTCGTGCAATGTCCACATATAGCGTACACCTGTAGGGATATTAGTAGTTCTGGGATTTGTCCCCCGGGAAAAGATCTTACAGCAGACATAAGGAGAGATGCGAAGAGATAAAACTAGCCAGTTATAGAATATTGTGTTGAAGGACAGCTGAGCTGACTCAAGACCGGGCATTCAACTCACAGTTGTTACCATGACATGATGAAACTTTGAAACTAAGTTGCAAGCTAATTTCCCACCCTGTGTTCAACATAATTTGTTTCATCTGTAGCCTAATAAACTGCTTGGTTTCCCGAGTCGAAGTGGGAGGACCACACACACCATATCATCGCGTGACTCCAAGTTTATTTCGATAGGATTGTTATTATATCGATATTTGCGCATAAAGGCGTTCCCACCGCCATTTCTTGCATAATTCATTTTACAGACACAGACACAAAAAGATCTCACCATGTCGAACGAACACAGTATCTGTCTGCATTCATGAAATTGGACTGAAACTTCCTGTTTCCATTTTTATTAGGTATGACTTTACTCTTATAAAAACTGTAGATGGAAATGTGGTTTGTGATCATATTACCACTTTGTTTCATTATTTTCAAAGAATATGAATATTTCCAATTTCACATGCAATGATGTCAAATTTGGTTTATTCCAAGATGATAATGATTTCAATTTCCTGGTCAATAATTTTATTGTATTAGCTAAATTCTTTATACACAAATTAAGATTGATGAAGACTACCCCCTTTATTATTGATTTTGAAAGCTAGCTTGATATTGTTGTGCAATCATAAAGATTTGTTAAAACAAACATGCCTTGAAAGTCATTGCTGCCTTTGAAACATACAATCTGATATATGTATGATTGAATGTACAGTATATAAGACCTCTGTGATGTTGTTTTTTTTTTTAATTTTTTTAAAAAATTTTATTATTATAATATATATATATTTTACCTGTGTGCTTGGTTATGTACTTTGCTAAATATTCATCTTGAAGGAGTAATCTAACTGCAATATATATTTGTACAATTTGGAAAAGTTTAATATACTGTAATAATTTTTTTTTTAATCAGTTTTGCAAAGATAGCAAGAGCCAGTGTCTGTAATGTGTTTCATAATACACTCGTTCTACAACACCTTGCTACGAAATAAAGTGCATGGTGATCTTGATGCTCCTTTCCAATAAATATTGATGGTTTGATACTGGTGACATGATGCTTGAATGCCAATTAACAAATCAATATATCAACATATTCTCGCTCTTATCCATAATAATCTCATCATGTAGACTAGCCTACCTGCACAGCATACCCGCAACGTATCTGTGAGCAGTTGTCTAGAGCGCACGTTCGGAGACCAGAGTAGGCACATTTGCTATTTAACACAAAAGGTTTTGTAACAAAGCTCTCCGTAGAGAGAAAATGCGATGGAAACACTTTGAACTTTAGATTTGTATTCGGTACATGAGAACTTAAGCAAAAAAAAAAACAAGTATATTATACTATGTCACCAAACACTGATTTTTATTCTCAACAAGTCCATTTGGTGCATACACCCCTGGTGGAAAAATGCAAATTTTTTCTTTATGCGGATTTTAGAAAATTTGCATGAAAATCTGACGCCAATTGGATGGAAAGCTAGCGGCAGTAAAATAAAATATGTTCAGTAGTTTCAATGTCATTCCCACAAAATGTACAGTCATTACGCTCTACATTAAATCTCAATCTTAAAAATGTATTTGATGGATAAATACAATTTAGAATTAAAAAATGGTTCTCTTTGGCCTTGGGTTGTATAGGGAAAGACACATATTTGTTCTTATTTTCTTGCTTACAGATAGTGCATTCAGAAAGTTCAGACCCCTTCACCTTTTCCACATTTTGTTACTGTTACAGCCTTATTATAAAATGGACAAAATAGTTTTTTTCTTCGTCCATCTACACACAATACCCCATAATGACAAATCGGATTTTTTTCCTTTCTACTGAAATACCTTATTTACATAAGTATTCAGACCCTTCGCTATGAGAATCGAAATTGAGCTCAGGTGCACCCTGTTTCCATTGATCATCCTTGATATGTTTCTACAAATTGATTGGAGTCCACCTGTGGTAAATTCCATTGATTGGATATGATTTGGAAAGACACACCTGTCTATTTTTTTGTATTTATTTTTATTTCACCTTTATTTAACAAGGTAGGCCAGTTGAGAACAAGTTCTCATTTACAACTGCGACCTGTCCAAGATAAAGCAAAGCAGTGCGACAAAAACAACAGTGTACAGTGTATGCAAATTTAGAAGAGTAGGGAGGTAGGCAATAAATAGGCCATAGAGGAGAAAATAATTACAATTTAGATATATGTGCAGATGATGATGTGAAAGTAGAGATACTGGGGTGCAAAAGAGCAAGAGGGTAAGTAATAATATGGGGATGAGGTAGTAGGTGTGCTATTTACAGATTGGCTGTGTACAGGTACAGTGATCGGTAAGCTGCTCTGACAGCTGATGCTTAAAGTATGTAAGGTCCCAGGGTTGACAGTGCATGTCAGACCAAAAACCAAGCCATGAGGTCGAAGGAATTGTCCGTAGAGCTCCCAGACAGGATTGTGTCGAGGCACAGATCTGGGCAAGGGTACCAAAACATTTATGCAGCATTGAAGGACCCTGAGAACACAGTGGCCTTCATCATTCTTAAATGGAAGACGTTTGGAACCACCAAGACTCTTCTTAGAACTGGCCACCCGGACAAACAGAGCAATTGGGGGAGAAGGGCCTTGGTTGGGGAGGTGACCAAGAACCCAATGGTCACTCTGACAGAGCTCTAGAGATCCTCTGTGGAGATGGGAGAACCTTCCAGAAGGATAACCATCTCTGCAGCACTCCACCAATCAGGCCTTTATGGTAGAGTGGCCAGACGGAAGCCACTCCACAGTAAAAGGTACATGACTGCCCACTTGGAGTTTGCCAAAAGCCACCTAAAGGGCTCTCAGACCAATGAGAAACAAGATTCTGTGGTCTGATAAAACCAAGATTGAACTCTTTGGCCTGAATCCCAAGCGGCACATCTGGAGGAAACCAGGCACCACTCATCACCTGGCCAATACCATCCCTACTTCCTCATTTCGTTTTATTTTATTAAAAACCAAGCATAGCCTCACCTCCTCTCAATGAAGGCTGTTTTCTTTTGTACTGCCCAATGTAATCAAGTAAGACTGTCGATAAAGTGTTTGGCTCGTGAGACAGCTTGAAAATACATCTTAATCACCAAAGCTTTATTAAAATATAAAGTTTGAGAGGAGCAAAACAGTGAGCTGACATTCCATTTTTATCTATGTATTGTAATCCGTCCTACATTATTTTAGCCATGCTTTGGACGTGCGTAAAACCCCCTTCATGATGTAGGCTACATGTGTCCATGCCCATCATGAATTCTGAGATGAGAACCTCTGTGAATATCGGTGAACCTCATATTTCTAAGTTATTTTCCTGTGGCAATTGTTTGTTGTCCGTTTCATATTTGTTTAAACCACTCTTTAAGCTACCCTTACCCTATAGGCATACTATAAGGAAGGCTGGTTCAACAGAAACGCGTTGTTTCTTTATTAATGCTGGTGATTTTATTATATCATTACATTTTACATGTCTTTATTGTTGTTGAAAAAACTATCCATGGCACGCATGCAATGCAACCTCTGGAGAAGTGTGAATGCAATCTGTAAGATGGTTCCAATATGTATATAAAACATATTTGGGAGCAGTATAACGTTAAGGGGGCATTCTCCCTTTCTCTTTATATTGGATCTTTGTCCAGCTAATGTGAAAAGTTTGGATGTGTAAAACCCTCCGTAGTCTGCATTGTTTTAATTTTATATGCCCATAGGAAGCAATTATGGTGCGTATAAGTATATTTAGACATAGGCTAATTAAAACAAGTTGTTCTTTAGTTTTGTTTAGAATTTTATTATAATTATTTGCTTTCTTTTTAGTGAATTTAATGTTGCTTGTTGACAACACCCATGATCAGCTATAATGCAATTTACAGTAGGCCTAGCCCCTATATCAGTGTGAATGCTATGTACAGTATACAGTGGCTTGCAAACGTATTCACCCACCTTGGCATTTTTCCTTTTTTGTTGCCTTACAACCTTGAATGAAAATAGATTTTTGGGGGGGTTGTATCGTTTGATTTACACAACATGCCTACCACTTTGAAAGATGCAAAATATTTTTTATTGTGAGACAAGAAATAAGACAAAAAACAGAAAACTTGAGTGTGCTTAACTATTCACCGCCCCAGAGTCAATACTTTGTAGAGCCACCTTTTGCAGCAACTACAGCTGCAAGTCTCTTGGGGTATGTCTCAATAATCTTGGCACATCTAGCCACTGGGATTTTTGCCCAATCTTCAAGGCTAAACTGCTCCAGCTCCTTCAAGTTGGATGGGTTCCGTTGGTGTACAGCAATATTTAAGTCATACCACAGATTCTCAATTGGATTGAGGCCTGGGCATTGACTAGGCCATTCCAAGACATTTAAATGTTTCCCCTTAAACCACTAGAGTGTTGCTTTAGCAGTATACTTAGGGTCATTGTCCTGCTGGAAGGGTGAACCTCTGTCCCAGTTTCAAATCTCTGGAGGACTGAAACAGGTTTCCCTCAAGAATTTCCCTGTATTTAGCACCATCCATCATTCCTTAAATTCTGACCAGTTTCCCAGTCCCTGCCGATGAAAAACATCCCCACAGCATGATGCTGCCACCACCATTCTTCACTGTGGGGATGGTGTTCTCAGGGTGATGAGAGGTGTTGGGTTTGCGCCAGACATAGTGTTTTCCTTGATGGCCAAAAAGCTACATTTTAGTCTCATCTGACCAGATAACCTTCTTCAATATGTTTGGGGAGTCTCCCACATGCCTCTTGGCAAACACCAAACATGTTTTTCTTTAAGCAATGGCTTTTTTCTGGCCACTCTTCCGTAAAGCCCAACTCTGTGGAGTGTACTGCTTAAAGTGGACAGATACTCCAATCTCTGCTGTGGAGCTTTGCAGCTCCTTCAGGGTTATCTTTGGTATTTTTGTTGCCTCTGATTAATGCCCTCCTTGCCTGATCTGTGAGTTTTGGTGGGTGGCCCTCTCTTGGCAGGTTTATTGTGGTGCCATATTCTTTCCATTTTTTAATAATGGATTTAATGGTGCTCTGTGGGATGTTCAATGTTTCTGATATTTTTTTATAACCCAAACCCTGATCTGTACTTCTCCACAACTTTGTCCTTGACCTGTTTGGAGAGCTCCTTGGTCTTCATGGTGCCGCTTGCTTGGTGGTGTGCCTTGCTTAGTGGTGTTGCAGACTCTGGGGCCTTTCAGAACAGGTCAAATCAAATCAAATCAAGTTTATTTTATATAGCCCTTCGTACATCAGCTAATATCTCGAAGTGCTGTACAGAAACCCAGCCTAAAACCCCAAACAGCAAGCAATGCAGGTGTAGAAGCACGGTGGCTAGGAAAAACTCCCTAGAAAGGCCAAAACCTAGGAAGAAACCTAGAGAGGAACCAGGCTATGAGGGGTGGCCAGTCCTCTTCTGGCTGTGCCGGGTGGAGATTATAACAGAACTATGCCAAGATGTTCAAAATATTCATAAGTGACAAGCATGGTCAAATAATAATCATGAATAATTTTCAGTTGGCTTTTCATAGCCGATCATTAAGAGTTGAAAATAGCAGGTCTGGGACAGGTGGCGGTTCCATAACCGCAGGCAGAACAGTTGAAACTGGAATAGCAGCAAGGCCAGGTGGACTGGGGACAGCAAGGAGTCATCATGCCCGGTAGTCCTGACGTATGGTCCTAGGGCTCAGGTCCTCCGAGAGAGAGAAAGAAAGAGAGAATTAGAGAGAGCCAAGATTTTCAAAATGTTCATAAATGACAAGCATGGTCAAATAATAATCAGGAATAAATATCAGTTGGCTTTTCATAGCCGATCATTAAGAGTTGAAAACAGCAGGTCTGGGACAGGTAGGGGTTCCATAACCGCAGGCAGAACAGCTGAAACTGGAATAGCAGCAAGGCCAGGCGGACTGGGGACAGCAAGGAGTCATCATGCCCGGTTTGCCGTGACGTATGGTCCTAGGGCTCAGGTCCTCCGAGAGAGAGAAAGAAAGAGAAAAGGAGAGAATTAGAGAGAGCCAAGATTTTCAAAATGTTCATAAATGACAAGCATGGTCAAATAATAATCAGGAATAAATATCAGTTGGCTTTTCATAGCCGATCATTAAGAGTTGAAAACAGCAGGTCTGGGACAGGTACAGGTGTATATATACTGAGATTATGTGACCGATCATGTGACACTTAGATTGCACACAGGTGGACATTGTTTAACTAATTATGTGACTTCTGAAGGTAATTGGTTGCATCAGATCTTATTTAGGGGCTTCATAGCAAAGGTGGTGAACACATAAGTGAGCACGCACCACTTTTCATTTTTTTTTTAATACTTTTTTGGAACAAGTTGTTTTTTTCATTTAATTTCACCAATTTGGACTATTTTATGTATGTCCATTACCTGAAATCCAAACAGTTGTAATGCAACAAAATAGGGAAAATGAATACTTTTTTAAGGCACTTTATACTGTATTTCCACGCTGAAGCCATGCAATTACTTAGAACAATGTTGACCGCAAACAGGTTAAAGTTAACACATTTAGCAAAGATGGGATAGGTCTACCTTGTGGTATTTTGTTTGTGTAAGCTGTTTAACAAACTATAACAGACTAACATTGGAATTGGAGTTGATTCCAAGGTAATACATAAAAGACCGTAAATACAGAACTTGAAGCAACCACATTTTTAGCCATGGAGCACATTATGATTGGCCAGTGAGGGACCAAGCCTCGATACACCCACAACTTGTTAATTCATTAAAAACACAGCCCTTTCACGCTAAGTCCAGTATCTGCGCCGATAATTGTGCTTGTGAAAATAGCAAAATTATTTCTGACACACCCCTGAACCTATAGCGCTACTGCCCAGCGCTGAGATTGACCATTGCCTTAGGTTTGTTAAAAAAGAGCCCCATAGTCTTTAAGCCATGACAGAGGAGCTATGCTCCCAGCATGCAAGCTCATTTCTCACCCTGTAAAAAAGGTCTTCGCCCACCAGCGAGCGGGTATGAAGCTTTAAGAGCAGCTCATCATTTTGTGATGCCTGTCTGAGTTCCTGCTTTGTGACTGTAGATTCCAGTGGGCCATGCAGCATGTGAACCCAGTTCTCGTCATCCCCCTCTGATGTTATGCACTCCATTGATGCAGGGGAGATTGAACTCAAGGTCACAATTGTACTGGTTCAGATCTTCTGTCCATCTGAAAAGTGGTAGAGGTGTGTGTCCGGAGCCCTATGTGGCCAGCGGTGCTGTGAGGGTTTGATGATCTGTGCAGAGTTTGCCATACAAGTACAAGTGCCAGCGCTTGCTCACACACATGCACACACACATGCAAGCCAGGGCCTCCCGCTCTCCCACATACTTTTGGTCAGTTGTAGGCAAGGCCCATAAAGTGAATGCCACTGGCTGTTCCACACAGTTCCACATGGGCAATTGAGACAGTCCCAAGGGGCCAGTGCCGAGGTGTCACAGGTGACAATCGTTTTTGCTGATGTGTTGAAGTGAGCCAGTGTTGAGGTTGATGTGAGCGGCACCTTGAGCTGCTGCACAGAATCCCGACAGTCCTAAGTACATGTCCATGGTACATCTTGGCTCAGGTAAGGTGAGAATTGCATTCACATTCACATGGAGAGCCAGGGCATCACAGCCCCCTGTGAGTTATGAACACAGTGAAATCTTGA
This sequence comes from Salvelinus alpinus, assembly GCF_045679555.1. Taxonomy (NCBI): domain Eukaryota; kingdom Metazoa; phylum Chordata; class Actinopteri; order Salmoniformes; family Salmonidae; genus Salvelinus; species Salvelinus alpinus. The sequence continues at coordinate 75,260,132 of NC_092093.1, forward strand.
CTCTCGGGTGCCAGGAGAACCTGGAGGTCTAGTTTCCTGAACACTGTGAACACTCGCTTTGTTCACAGCCCTGAGGTCCATGCAGCTCCAAAGGATGCCATTTTTCCAGGTTGGATGTCATCTTCCAGGATGTTGTCAATCACCAGTGAGGTTTTCACACCCTCAATGTAGCGTTCACATTGCATGAACACAAGTGAGTCACAATGTGCAGAGGTAAAGTAAGTAGCCTTGCACAAGCTTTAGCGAGCCTTAACACATCACCGTTTCTTATGTAGTGAACCTTGTTCTCCATATATTATTGAAGTTAGTTTGGTTGATCATTTTTATAAGCTGATAGGAGACAACTAATGACAAAGCTGGACAAACTTTAAATTTCTTTCAGTAAAATTCTTCCAAATATACAGTTGAAGTCAGAAGTTTACATACACCTCAGCCAAATAGATTTAAACTCAGTTTTTCACAATTCCTGACATTTAATCCCAGTACAAATTCCCTGTTTTAGGTCAGTTAGGATCACCACCTTATTTAAAGAATGTGAAATGTCAGAATAATAGTAAAGAGAATGATTTATTTCAACTTTAATTTCTTTCATCACATTCCCAGTGGGTCAGAAGTTTACATACACTCAATTAGTATTTGGCCTGGTATGGTTCCCAATCAGAGGCAGCTGTCTATCGTTGTCTCTGATTGAGAACCATACTTAGGTAGCCTGGTTGTTTTCTGTTTTGTGTGTATACCTTACAGGACTGTTTCGTTTCTTTCTCTCTCTTTGTTGTATTTTGTTCATTCAGTGTTCAGTCTATTTAATAACATTAAAATGAACACTTACCACGCTGCACCTTGGTCTCCTCACTACGACGATCGTTACACACAGGTACACCTCCAATTGACTCAAATTATGTCAATTAGCCTATCAGAAGCTTCTAAAGCCATGACATCATTTTCTGGAACTTTCTAAACTGTTTAAAGGCACAGTCAACGTAGTGTATGTAAACTTCTGACCCACTGGAATTGTGATACAGTGAATTATAAGTGAAATAATCTGTCTGTTAACAATTGTTGGAAAGATTACTTGTGTCATGTCCTAACCGACTTACCAAAACTAAAGTTTGTTAACAAGAAGTTTGTGGAGTGGTTGATAAACGAGTTTTAATGACTCCAACTTAAGTGTATGTAAACTTCAGACTTCAGCTGTAGATGCATCTCTTTGAAGCCAACTGTGCAGTGGTGATGTTGCCTACCCTCACCACCTGGGGTCGGCCCGTCAGTATGTCTAGGATCCAGTTGCAGAGGGAGGTGTCCAGTCCCAGGGTCCTAAGCTTGGTGACGAGCTTGGAAGGGACAATGGTATTGAACGCTGAGCTGAGCAGTAGTCAATGAACAGCATTCTCACATATGGGGATATTAATGTCAATAGGGGGAGCAGTTAGCATTTATTTTTTCTGGGTGTCGCCAAATTAAACTGCCTCGTGCTCAATTCTTGCTCGTACAATATGCATATTATAAATTCTATTGGATAGAAAACACTCTCTAGTTTCATAAACCGTTGGAATTATGTCTGTGGGTGACCCAGAACTCTTTCTACAGCGAAATCCATGACAGATAGTGCGAAGGTCTGAGAGCGAAGCTCTGGTTTCAGATCAGTTTTTAAGGTCTGTGTGTATCCTATGGAACGACATGAACTGCACCCGCCTTCCCCTGGATGTCAGTAACCAATGAGAAGTGGAATGGGCTTTCTGCGTAGCTCTCAGAGGTTATAAAAGGCCAAGGAGTGAGGGTAGCCCCCCTTTCGACTCTGACCATTACGCAGAAGAGGACCTCGGGACGCCATTTTCAAAGGCTCGGTTATCAACGTGAAATGTATCCGTCTGTAATTTAATTCGATATAGGAGTTAGAAACATCATAACGTAGTTAATTTAAACCGTTTTATAGCAATTTATATCCGTTTAGTGCGATTTTGAGGAATTTCTATGTGATGCTCTTTGAAGCTTTGGGCACGTTTCGGGGTCCCGGTCGAACGTTAGTGGGCATTTCGACGGACAGAGGACATCTTTCGACCAAAAGAAGATTAGACCCAAGAAAGGATACATTGCCCAAGAATCTGATGGAAAATCACCTCATAGTAAGAAATATTTAATATGATAAATCGTTGTTCTGTCGAAATATTTTAAACGCATATTCCGCCATTTTGTTTGCTATAGCTTCGCTTGGCGAACCCTGTATTGCACAGTAAGGATAATTTTAGAAATGTAAATCAGCGATTGCATTAAGAACTAATTTGTCTTTCGATTCCTGTCAACCCTGTATTTTTTAGTCAAGTATATGATTAGCTTTCGATTAAACTAGATCACTATGAAAGATGGCGTCCGACATGTTGAGGCTTGATTTGCTACTATTTTCATTGTATAACCACGGTTTTTTATGGCTAAATATGCACATTTTCGAACAAACAATATATGTATGTTGTAATATGATGTTCCAGGAGTGTCATCGGAAGAATTCTGAAAAGGTTAGTGAAAAAATGTATATCTTTTGGCGATGATAACGATATCGCTCCCTTTGGCTTGAATTCATGCTGGGGTGACGTTTGCACATGTGGTATGCTAACTTATCGATTTATTGTGTTTTCGCTGTAAAACGCTTAGAAAATCTGAAATATTGTCTGAAATCACAAGATCTGTGTCTTTCCATTGCTATGCTTTGTCTATTTTTATGAAATGTTTTATGATGAGTAAATTGGTCATACACGTTGCTCTCTGTAGTAATTCTAGTCGAGTTGTGATGGTGGGTGCAATTGTAAACTGTGATTTCTACCTGAAATATGCACATTTTTCTAACAAAACCTATCCTATACCATAAATATGTTATCAGACTGTCATCTGATGAGGTTTTTTCTTGGTTAGTGGCTATCAATATCTTTATTTGGCCGAATTGGTGATAGCTAGTGGTGTTGAGAAAAAATGGTGGACAAAGAAAAATTGTGTATTTTGCTAACGTGGTTAGCTAATAGATTTACATATTGTGTCTTCCCTGTAAAACATTTTAAAAAACAGAAATGATGGGTTTATTCACAAGATCTGTATCTTTCATCTGGTGTCTTGGACTTGTGATTTAATGATATTTAGATGCTACTATTTACTTGTGAAGCTATGCTAGCTATGCTAATCAGTGTGGGGGGGTGGGGGGTGCTCCCGGATCCGGGTTTCTGAGGCAGTAAAAGTTAAAGAGATTCTCCCGTACTTTTATATACTTTTTAGCCAGTAGTTCTGAAAGTAGTGCTCACGAGCCAAAAGTGATCCCCAAAAATTGCGTACTACGTCACATTATGTGCATATATATGCACCACGTCATTGCTCTTTCTCTCACTCTGCTATGGGTGTGCATCTTGCTAGCTCTCACTCATATGGCGAGGAGCTGAAGCTCAATGGTTGAAATCAAATTGCTAGGGGGCTGGCCCACGTGGGGGAGAATGCAGGGAAAATGGCGCAGCACAGCTTCCAGAAAGTCGCTTTCAAACTAGGGATTTCGTGGCTAACTGAGGTAAGACAGTAATTCTGCTCATAGCTTATGCAACATACAGTAGGAACTACACATTGACACATCGAGCCCAAAGCAGTAGGTTTAAAAAATACTTTGTAGTCACCAAAGTTCTGGACCATGTCTTTAATGGATGGTCATATATGGCCATAAACTCACATTTATTTATTTTAACCTCAAACCTGATGCATTTGAGAAGAGATTAACTACATTTATAGGTAGGGAGATATGTTCTTTGTCCTTAAGAAAAGAGTGGTATCATCTGCCAGTTGACTAATAATGATGACTTTCCCATAACATCACGTTTTTTAAATATTCTCATCATTCTTTAGCAAAATGGCCAGTATTTCAGCAGCTAAAATCATTCATTTCATGCTCAATTGTTTGCCGTGTGTATCAAGAATGGTCCACCAACCAAACGACATCCACTTGACATAACTGTTGGACGCATTGGAGTCAACATGGGCCAGCATCCCTGTGGAATGCTTTCAACCCCTTGTAGAGTCCATGCCCCAACAAAAATAAACTCTGTTTTACACACTCAGTGTAAATCCTAGTTGAAACAAAAGATTTCTGTAGCAATCAACTTTGGTTCGGTTCTTTCGATCCCATTAACATACAATGAATTACACTGAACAAAATTATAAACACAGCATGTAATGTGTTGTTCCCATGTTTCATGAGCTGAAATAAAAGATCCCAGAAATGTTCCATATGAAAAACATATTTCTCTTAAATTTTGGCCACAAATTTGTTTACATCCCTGTTAGTGAGCATTTCTCCTTTGCCAAGATAATCCATCCACCTGACAGGTGTGGCATATCAAGAAGCTGATTAAACAGCATGATCATTACACAGGTGCAGCTTGTGCTGGTGACAATTAAGGGCCACTCGAAAATGTGCAGTTTTGTCATACAACACAATGCCATAGATGTCTCAAGTTTTGATGGAACATGCAATTGGCGTGCTGACTGTTTCCAGAGAATTCAATGTACATTTCTCTACCATAAGCCTCCTCTAACGTTGATTTAGAGAATTTGGCAGTATGTCCGACCGCAGACCATGTGTAACCACGCCAGCCCAGGATCTCCACGTCCGGCTACTCTTTGATAAGCCCATCCCATATGGCTCTTGTCACCGAGGCCACAACCTTTGCCACTGTCGACACACCCACACAATAGCTTGATTCTATGGTGCTGTAGGAGTCTGCATTTGCAAGGAAACTGCAAATGAACAAAGATAATATCAAATATTATAATTAATTACAACTCTGCAAAACAAAGCAGCTAAAAATATAAATGTTTTGCACTTCTAGCTACACTACATGAACAAAGGTATGTGGACACCTGCTCGTCCAACATCTAATTCCAAAATCATGGGCATTAATATGGAGTTCGTCCCCCCCTTTGCTGCTAGAACAGCCTCCTCTCTTCTGGGAAGGCTTTCCACTAGATGTTGGAACATTGTTGCGGTGTCTTGCTTCCATTCAACCACAAGAGCGTTAGTGAGATCAGGCTCTGATGTTGGGCAATTAGGCTTGGCTCACAGTTGGCGTTCCAATTCATCCTAAAGGTGTTCAATGGGGTTGAGGTCAGGGCTCTGTCAAGTTTCTACCACACCAATCTCGACAAACCATTTCTGTATGGACCTCGCTTTGTGCATGGGAAAGGGCCTAATCCAAACTTTTGCCACAAAGTTAGAATCACAGAATCGTCTAGAATGTCATTGTATGCTGTATCACTAAGATTTCCATTCACTGGAACTAAGGGGCCTAGACGGAACCATGAAAAACAGCCCCAGACCATTATTCCTCCTCCACCAAACTTTAAAGTTTGCACTATGTATTGGGGCAGGTAGTGTTCTTCTGACATCCTCCAAACCCAGATTTGTCCGTCGGACTGCCAGATGGTGAAGGGTGATTAATCACTCCAGAGACTGCGTTTCCACTGCTCTAGAGTCCAATTGCAGCGAGCTTTACACCACACAGCTCATGCTTGGCATTGCGCATGGTGAGCTTAGGCTTGTGTGCGGCTGCTCGGCCATGGAAACCCATTTCATGAAGCTCCCGATAAACAGTCATTGTGCTGACATTGCTTCCAGAGACAGTTTGGAACTCGGTAGTGAGTGTTGCAACTGAGGACAGATAACTTTTACGTGCTACGCGCTTCAGCACTTGGTGGTCCTGCTCTGTGAGCTTGTGTGGCCTACCACTTCGCGGCTGAACCGCTGTTGCTCCTTGACGTTTCTACTTCACAATAACAGCACTTACAGTTGACCGGGGCAGCTCTAGCAGGGCAGAAATTTGACAAACTGACTTGTTGTAAAGGTGGCTTCCTATGATGGTGCCAAGTTGAAAGTCCCTGAGCTCTTCAGTAAGGCTATTCTACTGCCAATTGTTGTCTATGAAGATTGCATGGCTGTGTGCTTGATTTTATACACCTGTCAGCAACAAGTGTGGCTGAAATAGCAGAATCCACTAACAATGTAAAAAAAATATAATCATGTTTCAAGGTAAATGGCAAATTATAGCACAAAATAATGAGATAAATAGTGTGTCTCGTTAATCAATAGGTCATGTCAAAATATACATAGGGGATTTTTGGGTGTCTGTGAATCCGGTTTGGGTTCCGTGTAATCCATACCCTCCTGCTCTCAAAGCACTCCACCCTCTACTCATGAGATAGCATCATAATCTAGTCTCCTGGCTGTAACAGGCTTTATAGTGGATGTCAGCCATCGGGAGGTGAGAGAGAGCAGAGCTGTCAACGCCTGCTATAATGGTCCCGTCTTATCCTCACGGCCAGCGGTCATGAGGTGCCGTAAAGATATGGGCGTGTGCAATGTGGTTCTTACTTTCACCAATTTCACCTATAGAAAAAGTGATGAGGCTGCCTCAAAGAACTAATGTTGTTTTTGTTTCCTATACCAGTATTCCACTCAGCAGTAGGACCAGCTTTCAGGAAGATTTCAACACATCCTTATTGCACAGCTAAGTGCAGCTACATTTTTGCATTAGTCAAACTCGAATCTGGGCTGAGGGATCTGGCGTGGCACCAAAGTTATAATAGCACCTCCCAGTAAACAATATGTTTCTGGGAACCAGAAAGTTTGGGAAACAAAAGATGCCATAGCCACTCTCATCACTTCATGCATGACTAGTTCCCTAAACCACAATATTATGACAAATGTGTCATGTCTGTCATCCTATGCTTCCATGTGGAAGGATATGTTTTGTTTCCTGGAGAAAGGAAATTATTGTAATACTTTAGTTTGATGTTGCCATGATGTCTTGGGTTTTCTCAGCAATTGTGATTAGCAATGGTGATGAGGAGGGGGTGATGACAGTATGCTGGAATAACACCCGGCATCATGCAGGACCGAAGAGAACTATTGATGACCTGCTGCCTATTTTCTATACCATGATGGCCACCTAATCATCCCCAGCTTCCACATTTCATTCACCCCCTCATCTCCTCTCCACTCTACTCCATTCCACTCCTCTCCTCTCCACTCCTTGAGTCCCCTGCAACTCTGCCTGAAGGTTATGATAATGTACAGTGGTCCAAGACTCACCCTCTCTTGTATCTAGTCCATAGGGGAGAGTGGGCTAAGTTGAGCCAATGGGGTAAGTTGAGCCACCGTTGTTTCTATGAATCCATATACAAAATGCATAATTTGACCAAATACAGTATGTAGGAAGAGGTCATCATTTCATGGAGTCTGTAAAGGAAGAAACCACATGGACAAAGTGATAAGGTCCAAAGAGTGGATTTTCACCAAGTCAAATGAATTTATTGTGTTAGAGGTTTCATGACGCTTGTATCTCAACCAAAGTAGATCATTTGAGAATTCTATTCTATATAGTTGGGTTCTCTATAAGCTTCAATATAAGGTCCTCAAACTAGCATGAAAGTGTGTCCTTGTAGCTGTGTGGGCTAATATATTCAAAATGTTTGCCTTGGAGTAAATTGAGCTAATGGCCATGACGTAAGTTGAGCCAATGGCCATGAAGTAAGTTGAGACAATGGCCATAAGGTAAGTTGAGACAATGGCAAGTTTTTTGAAGTACAAAGTGTTTGTTAGGTGTTAAGGTTGTGTTGAAATAAAAATGTAAAAAAATAAAATTATTACAATTATTAAAAGACAAAAAGTGATTGTGATTGTGTTAAGGAAAAAATATAGACATGGTTTTAAAAAGGTTGTGGTTATATTTCATTCAGTACAGAAATTGGGTAGGTGGCTTAACTTACTCTGTCCCGTGGCTCAACTTACCCCATACCAGGGTAAGTTGTGCCAAGAGACCACTTTTTTTGGACAAGCTACATGCGCTATGTGGCTCTACTTGTATGGACAGCATACGAGAAAGGTAATGTTGACATGCATTCTGTTTATTTCAAGGGATACACAACATCCTGAAATATATGTAGATGTCTTTGTTAGAAAGAATACTGTATTTCCCTTGACGGAGTGATGCTGAATGTAACTAAATGGCTCAACTTACCCCCCATTCTCCCCAATAAGTAGAGCCACATAGGTCATTTGAGAGGTATATACAAAACCCTTTTTATTCAAACTCCTATTGGATTTTTACACAGTTGTATTCCAAACAGCATATGAGTACGTTTATAGTAGGTGTTTTTTTATTTATATGCAAAGCTGGAGTCTGGTTTTGGTTACAGTGTTCTCCCTTTGGACTGGAATATACAAGTAAATGCCAAAATAATGGAAACACTTGAGTAAATGAGGGATACAAAGTGTATTGAAAGCAGACGCTTCCACACAGCAATTATGCTATGCTCCCATAGGATGACAATGCCCCCATCCACAGGGCATGAGTGGTCAGTGAATGGTTACTGAATGGTTTGATGAGCATGAAAACACTGTATGCCATGGTCGTCTCAGTCATCAGATCTCAACCCAATTGAACACTTATGGGAGATGCCGACAGCGTTTTCCACCACCATCAACAAAACCCCACATTTTGGCATTTCTTGTGGAAGAATGGTGTCGCATCCCTCCAATAGAGTTCCAGAAACTTGTAGAATCTATGCCAAGGTGTATTGACGCTGTTCTGGCTCGTGGTTGCCCAACACTCTATTAAGGCACTTTATGTTGGTGTTATCTATATTTGGTAACTTTGACCACAGTATTGGATTTACATCAAATGTAAAAAACGTGTATTCCATGCAAAATAATTGGACTACAGACTGCAACATATTACACATACAACTAAACACATCGTTAAAGGGAATACAACACACCCAATAAAACTGTCTCTCCGTAACATTTGAAATCTGGCGCATATGAAACATACTGAGTGTACAATACATTAGGAACATCTGCTGTTTACAAAACATAGACTGACCAGGTGAAAGCTAGGATCCCTTATTGATTTCACTTGTTAAATCCACTTCAATCAGTGTAGATGAAGAGGAGGAGACAGGTTAAAGAAGGATTTTAAGACTTGAAACAATTGAGACATGGATTGTGTATGTGTGCCATTCAGGGGGTGAATGGGAAAGACAAAATATTTAAATGCCTTTGAAATGGGTATGGTAGCAAGTGCCAGGCCTATGGGTTTGTGCCAAGAACTGCAACGCTGCTGGCTTTTTCATGCTCAACAGTTTGCCAAGAATGGTCCACCACCCAAAGGACATCCAGCCAACTTGACACAACTGTGGGAAGCATTGGAGTCAACATGGGCCTGCATCCCTGTGGAACGCTTTCAACACGTTGTAGAGTCCATGCCCTGATGAATTGAGGCTGTTCTAAGTTAAATAAAGGTTAAATAAATACCATAAAATACAAATTCTGAGGGCAAAAGGGGGTGCAACTCAATATTAGGATTCCTAATGTTTTGTACACTCAGTGTATGTTTACATGTTACGTTACAGCTCCTCATTGAAAACAGATTGACCTCAGCTTTGCGGCTGTCCACAGAGTTTGACATGGCTCAGTGTTTCCAAAAACAGAACTTACCCCGTGACTCTCCAAAAAGGAGCACTCCGTTTCTGCATAGATCTGATTCATTGACGGGACATAAACAGGCTTACGTTTCGGCATGAATCACCTTCCTCAGAGCCTTGGGTAGGAAAAAGTGGGCCTCTCAAGGGCGTGTCCCACTTGCCATGTCAATCACACATCAATCAAACATGTCAATAGTAGCAACTAGACATGGCTAATCAAACAAGTGTGTGATATGTACTAGATATTCCTACACACACATGCCACTTAAATACTAACAAAATAAATGGAAATAAACCGAGAAAAATAAAGAGAAAACGGAGCATTTCATTCAGCCCTTTTGGCTCGACTGCCTCTAAGCAGTCCGTCCAAAAGGGCGCTCTCTGTAGCAATTTTCTCACGATATTGCCTCCTCTGGTGAATAAAGAAATGTTCTCAATTCCCCAGAATTTCAAAGTGGAGGCTGAGCCATTGTTAGCACTCAGGTAGTATTGCGCAATCGCATAATCCATATTTGTTTGTGCAAACAGCTGTTTTGTGTTCAGCTATTCTTAATTTGAGCGAGCGTTTCATCAGGTCCAATGTAGACTTGACCAAATGGACACTTGAGTACGTAGATAATATGTGAGGATCACAATTTTTATCTACCCTGCAGAAGGGTTGTATTCAGTGGAAACCAAACAACAGCAGATTTCTCACGTTTATCTTTTTTTTGGTGAGGAGGGAGGGTCTATCAGTCTCTCTTGTCAGCTTATGAGCCATTTTGAGGAGACTTGTAGCCGCGTTCAAGGAACCTATTTTTTTATTGTTTCAGCTTTAGTCTCAAAATCATCAGATGCACGGCGGTTTCGCTTGAGTCTGTGTTTATGAATGTTCAGTGAGAACTGCCTGGGACCTGCTGCCAAAGTGCTGGATTCCCTTCAAGCCTTACTAAAGTGTTCCAGACCTGCTAAACAAAGCAAAACACCAACAACGTCCCAAACGGTAGCCTATTCCCTAAATAGTGCACTATTTCTGACCAGAGCCCTATGGGTAGTAGTGCAGTATATAGAGAATAAGGTGCCAGTTGGGATGCAAGAATAAAAACAGTATACTGATATACTACCACATTTGACCTTTACACGGCAACATGTCTTTGAGAGAAGTGTTGTTGGCAATAACTTTGAGAGTCCTCACTCTCTCCCACATGAACCTTAGCTGCTTTCTTATTTAACACATTGGGTATTGTCTGTCTGCATTGCTCTTTATAAGAGCTGATGTAGCTAGAGTTGATACAAACGTGTTGGTTTATTATAGGCCTACATTGATCGAAAATTAGCAAACTAGAAAAAAAAGCATCTTCATTTAACCTAAAAGCTGGAATCCTTAATGGTGAAACTGCCATTTCCATTTGCGATATTACAATAAAACTGCAAATAAAAAACACTTATTTTCCCTCGGGCATCATTGCAAGTGCAATGTAGTGCAAAAAATGTGTGCCCCTGTTGTCACATGTTTAGGCTCACTGGGGCAGAAAGCAGACACTTCTCATTTGTCTAATAGTCTGACTACTTCAACAAAGGGCTGTTTGAAGTGAGCATGGACCAGTAGAAAATGACTACAGGTTCACTGAACATGAACCATTCAGAGGGCACTGGTGGTCACGGAGGCCTACGTATAATACATCCTTTACTTTAATGATGCTTACTATAGAGTAGACTACTAGGCCGTGTGTCCCAAATGACACCCTATTCCAGTATTTGGTGCACTACTTTTGACCAGAGCCTATATAGGGAATAATAGGGTGCCATTTGGTACACAATCAATCAATCAAATGTATTTTAAAGCTCATTTTACATCAGCTGTAACAAAGTCCTTTATAGTTATATCCAACCTAAAACCCCAAAGAGCAAGCAATGTAAATGCAAAAAACAGTGGCTAGGAAAAACTCCCTAGAAGGCAGGAACCTAGAAATCGTTAGACTGTGGCTTCACATTTTATTTCAATATACCTCTTTATACCTCTGACGTTGATTCAAACATAACATTTTGCTATCAACATTGAAACAAGGTCAAATAAAATATGTAATCTAATCTAAATTTCAAAATAATTTCAAACCACCCAATAATATATACATTTCAATGTGGAATTTTCAACGCAATTTCAACGTATACATAGTTCTGATGATTATGTTGAAATTAGATTGATGTAACAACCTGTTACTCAGGTAAAGTCAATGTTTAAGGTAAAGTTTTACTCATTTCAATGTTTACAACGCTTGTTGAAATTAGATGAAAACAGAACTGGTTGATGACTTTTTTCAAATCCAATGTATTTTCCACGTTGATTCCATGTCACAATAGGTTGACAAATAACATTGATTCATTCAACCAGTGTGTACCCAGTGGGGAGGCCTGTGTCTTGTGATCGTAGTCTACTGTACGTGTAGGTATGTACGGCAAGACCAAATCAGAGAGAGAGGTAGGAGCAAGTCCATGCTTTCTAAGCCTAGTGTATTGATGTTTCCTACTGATCTTTGTTCAAATCGAAATAGAAAAAGATCAGTGTCGACAAAGAGGTACTGTGTTACTGTGTACATAGCTATTGAAGATGATTTGGTTTGACGTTTCCGAGTAACTTAGGCATGTCTAAAAACCTATCTGGAAATGATTCTACTTAGCCTTGGTTGCCCTCACTAGGTGAAAGCCTATGACAGAGGCTGTATTCTACTCAACGTGAAACAGTATTTGGAAGAACAGCTGTAGGCAGTATTTGGTGCAGTATTTTGATTCAGTATTTTGTGCATGAAACATGCTGCTGTCTCCCCCTAGTGACACACTGCGCTATAAAGAATGTACACACACACACACATGCACAATTTTACATAGATTATTTAGGTGACATATTCATTGTGTAGGAATCGGATACATGATGCTGATCCAGACCTATAGAAGACAACAAGATATCAACCCTCAACCAGACGGGTATACTACAAAGCAGGATCAAGAAGTTAGCCAGCTAACTTGCCCATTTCAAGCTTATCTTTCTTCAAGTTATTTTGGGATATTTAGGCATGGTCTAATTGACTCAACAAAGAAAAACACATATGTAAGTTTAGCTTTCTAAATGAACAAGATTTTTTTTTTCTTCTGGTTGTTTATCAAAGTTAGTTGGCTAACTCATTGAACCTACTTTGTAGTATACCAGAAAGTATTCATACCCCTTGACTTTTTCGCACTTTGTTGTGTTACACCCTGAATCCAAAAATGATTTTTTCCCTTCTCAACCATCTACACACAATAGCCCATAATGACAAAGTGAAAAAGAGCGTTGGCACACTTGGATTGTACAATATTTGCATTATTCTTTATAAAATTAGTCAAGCTCTGTCAAGTTGGTTGTTGATCATTGCTAGACAGCCATTTTCAAGTCTTGTCATGGATTTTCAAGCTAATTTAAGTCAAAACTGTTACTCGGCCACTCAGGAACATTCAATGTCATTTTGGTAAGCAACGCCAGTGTATATTTGGCCTTGTGATTTAGGTTATTGTCTTGCTGAAAGGTTAATTTGTCTCCCAGTGCCTGTTGGAAAGCAGACTGAAAAAAGGTTTTCCTCTTGGATTTCACCTGTGCTTAGCTCTATAACATACATTTTTATTCACTAGTCCTAGCTGATGAGAATCATACCCATAACATGATGCAGCCACCACCATGCCTGAAAATATGAAGTGTGGTACTCAGTCAGGTGTTGTGTTGGATTTTCCCCAAACATAATGCTTTGTATTCAGGACATGAAGTAAATTTCTTTGCCACATTTTTAGCAGTTTTACTTTATTGCCGTTTAATGCAAAACAGGATTCATGTTTTCGAATATTTTTATTCTGTACAGGCTTCCTTCTTTTCACTCTCATTTAGATTAGTATTGTGGAGTAACTACAATGTTACTCAGTTTTCTCCTGTCACAGCCATTAAACACCAACTGTTTTAAAGTCACCATTGGCCTCATGGTGAAATCCCTGAGCGGTTTCCTTCCTCTCCGGCAACTAAGTTAGGAAGGACGTCTGTATCTTTGTAGTGACTGTGTGTAATGACACACCATCCAAAATGTCATTAATAAATCAATGTCTGCTTTTTAATTTTTACCTATCTACCAATAGGTGCCCTTCTTTGCGAGGCATTAGAAAACCTCCCTGGTCTTAGTGGTTGAATCTGTGTTTGAAATTCACTGCTCGACTGAGGGACCTTACAGATAATTGTGTGTGTGGGGTACAGAGATGAGGTAGTCAATAAAAAATCATGTTAAACACTAGTATTTCAGTGTCCATGCAACTTGTGACTTGTTAAGCACATTTTTACTCAATGTATTTAGGCATGCCATAACAAAAGGGTTGAAAACTGATTGACTCAGGACATTTCAGTTTTCATTTGTAATAAAACATTTCTAAAAACCTAATTCCACTTTGACATTGTGGGGTATTGTGTGTAGGCCAGTGACACAAAATCTAAAGTGAAATCAATTTTAAATCTTGGCTGTAACACAGCATGTGGAAAATGTCAAAGGGGTGAGAATACTTTCTGAAGGAACACGCTGACATACATAGTATACAGAGATGAGGAAGAACTGGTTAAATATGTTTCATGTTTTTCATTGAAAAATATTTATTGTCTTTTGAAAAGGTCACGCATGAAAGGATCAATGCTGCATAAAGACAAGTCATTGTTCTGAACAGAACCCAACTAACAGCTACAGCCCAGTTTAGAAAAAACAAAACCCACATGTCATTTGACCATTTATCCCAGATAAACTGTATGCATAAAATCACCAAAACATGGATATCACCAAATGATCACTAAAAGAGAATCGCAGGATTAAGTAGTTGTCCACAAATAGCTATGTATTGGAAAATGCTTGACTTTAAAGTAATTATGAGGTTTGATTCATCCTGTCTAACAAACACATTTTTGTGGGTGAACTATTCCTTGAAGCAAACAAAATTATTCCGACAACAAATCGCATTGATTTTAATAACATAGTTGTTACATACCAACCACAGTTCATACTTGATTTTGTCCACAGGACACGTGTTCAACTTTAACGTGACACTAAAACTAGTTGAAAACAAAAGGAAATGTAATTTTAAACCTCTTTCCATCAAAATAATTCTATGATCTTTTTTCTCTCTTTACATTTCACACTAAAATCTATGGAGCTAAAAGTGGACTAGAGCAATATCAAAAGCAAGTGGCAGAAACTCAAGGCACTTCAATGAGTTTTAGAGGGACTACACAAATATGTGGGATGAACATTAAGCCAACATCTCAACCACAAGTAATATGGAAAGCTATGCAGTGTGTATGAAAAAAACAGAAAAGGCACTCTGCTTCAAATAAGCTGCTATAAAATGGAGGCTATGCTAACCAAGCTAGCAACATGCTCCTATGTCATACAGTACATACATAAAGTGCATCATACAGCCACTACTGGCCAAGTAACAAACATACACTCTGCAATAGAGATAGGAGCTAAAGCTGTCTGTGAAAGCTCTTAGCTCATAACAAGAAACAAACACACCAAAATGTGACATTTTGAGAAATGGTGTACTCACAGTCCATTGTACTATACACACAGTGCACAAAACATTAAGAACACCTGCTCTTTCCATGACGTACTGCCCAGGTGAATCCAGGTGAAAGCTATGATCCCTTATTGATGTCACCTGTTAAATCCACTTAAAATCAGTGTAGCTGAAGAGAGGAGACAGGTTAAAGAAGGATTTTTAAGCCCAGAGACATGGATTGTGTGTGCACCATTCAGGGAGGTGAATGGGTAAGACAAAATATTTAAATGCTTTGAACGGTGTATGGTAGTAGGTGCCAGGCACACTGGTTTGTGTCAAGAACAGCAACGTTGCTGGGTTTTTCACACTGTGTATCAAAAATGGTCCACCACTTAAAGGACATTAAGCCAACTTGACAACTGTGGGACGCATTGGAGTCAGCATCCTTGTGGAACGCTTTCGACACCTTGTAGAGTCCATGCCCCGACAAATTGAGGCTGTTCCGAGGGCAAAAAGGGGTGCAACTCAATATTAGGAAGGTGTTCTTAATAGTTTTGTCCACTCAGTGTATACATTGTACTGTATTGAGCATTGCTTTTTGGGATGTTTGTGTACACTCAACAATGTCAACTAGTGCTCAGATTATGGCTTATCGTGATTTTGAGTGTGGTCAATATATTCTCTCTCGCAAGCATTCACAAAGACAAAGTGACATTCACAAGGGAGCCGGAACCATAGAATGGAATCCCTAATTCTAGTTCTAGGATTGGAATACCCGTAGTTCACAGGCAGTGATGAGGTCAGTGATAGTGGTCTGGTAAGTTTGAGGAAACCGATTCCATGCAGACAGGGGTCATTCTGCTCAACGTTGATATATTCATGATTCCATCCACCAATCATATCAGCATGTATCAGTGGACAAAAGATAAATGTTTTGTCCTTTTGAACGTGAATAGCAGAGAAATACACATACATATACAGTATCTCTTTATGACTCTGGCATGTAGCATTCAGCCACATTTGTCTGTTTTCAATGGGTTTCTTCTGCTAATGTATTTAGGCAAAATACATTTCTTAGTGTAGAAATTAGGTTAATATGGGCATAAAAGATGTGATTTCATGGAATGTGGGACTGACATGATAAACAAGGTGTCTGAACGCTAAGGATGTCAATGCTCTCTCCAACGGGGCCCGTAGACTGATATGTTAAGGTTCACTCTGTGTTTAGACCTTCACAGAGATGACAAGGTTTAGTAGTGCAAGCAACACATGACAAATCAACAAAATGTCAGTTCAACAATGTATAGGGTCAAAACTCTAAACTATCACAGAACCAAAATAACACAAAACATGTATTTGATGTACCACCCCCACAAATACTTTCTGTTCTACTTTTGTTGAAGATACTGTATGCCAGATGGGCAGTATAAAGCAATGAGATGTGACTACAAGGACAATATTAGTAGACAAGCTAAAAGACATATGAGCTCTATCATTCTCCAAATATCTGCCAACCACCCCAGAACAGCCTTGACCTTTATAATAACAGGAAATGACATGTTAATCCCCGCCATCTCGAACACATCATCGACCGCCAGAATATTCCCATGCGCCAGTCCTTGTCCAGTCATCATCTGTGGTCATACCTGCTATAGCCACAGGGTGGTGCTGATGCAGAGGTGCTGTGGTAGTCAAGCTATGTGAGGTTCCATTTCTCAGTCTATGGATTTTCATATGGTTCATCATATTGCAAGACCCAATTATCCAATCGGCTTTAAGGTGGTGTTGGAGTCCCTCTCCAGGTTTTTGGTTGTGTCTGAAAAGGCACCCTACCGGCTATTTAGTGCACTACTTTTGACCAGGACCCATATGGCTCTGTTCTATATAGGGTGTCATTTCAGACACATCCACTCTTTGGCTGGGAGACCACAGGATCTGGGGGCTCTGGAAACCTGTTTCGTACAGATAAGGTGTGGAACCAACTAACCCCAAGAACTAAACTAATGAGCTACAGTACTAGCTACAGTTACCAGTTCATTAGATGTATGCATTCCTCCTACGTGGTCTGATTGCACCATTCTGAGGTGGATGTATTGTCTTCAAGCTTTGATTAGCAAATTGACTAGGTGAATCTGAGGACTGCCCTCAGTTAAGAAAAAAATAAGAAGTTTGTTTCATAGTAAAGTGTCCCTGCAAGTCTATGCAAGGTCCCTCAATTACTCGATCCACAACTTCATGGGGACAAATCAACCATTGAAGGAGTGTTACGGGATAAAGTGTCCCTACTCTGCTCCTGTCAGTATCCTTGAGTCCAGTCAGATTAACTGGCAGCTGGGAAGACCTGGGGGTGTTACTGAATAAAGTGCCTCCACCCAATTCATATTCTCTCTGTAAAACAGTGGCCAGGGTCTGTGGAAGTCTAAATGAGCAGCAAGGCAGGGGGTTGATCAACTATCCTGCCAACAAACTAAACGATGTTGGAGGGGATCACGTCCAAAGCCCCACCCTCAGAATGTTTCAGTCCCAAGATCCTTGAGTAACAGTGATCACAGTCATGAAGGAGGAAGGGAGGGGGGTGCATTGAGGGAAGAGCAGAGTTGTCCCAGGTGACTCAGTGCTCCAGCCGAGCGTCACACACCTGGGTTACCTCGATGACAGGCGGAGAGCTGCCTGTGGCAGGCCCACACCAACACCCTGAGAGACGCAGAGACTGGTGGGCCTCACACTTCCTGGAGACAGAGAGAGGGGAAAATGTAAAAGATAGAAAAGGTGACATGAATAGATGGACCAGTGTAGGTAAAGAGAAGAGGGGATGAACATTTCAACAAACATATCTCACTGATAAAAGACAGTGGTAACACATTGAGACACACCAGAATAAGTACCGAGACCATCACTGCACATGTGAAAAGAACTATAAGTAAATACTCTGGGGTAAAGACGCACATGGTGGCCCACAGGTCAGTCAGAAGACATGGACAATGGTACTAGACACCATTATCATGATACCATATGATGTGAACTATTCAGCACCTCCAACTACTGCACTCTAGCTCAGATAGGGGCTGCACAGCTGTGTAACATGGAGGGAAAAACACAAAGGAAGGATATGGTCAAGGTCATTCAAACTAAGACAGAAACCACCCTGCTGTTGCCACCAATCCATCTACTGCATGTCCACATTGTTTGGCTCTGCAATTAACCAGACACACAGCCCTTTAGACCAGGGATCATCAACTATAATGAACAAAAATATAAATGCAACAATTTCAAAGGT
The DNA here is from genome assembly GCF_045679555.1 of Salvelinus alpinus. Taxonomy (NCBI): domain Eukaryota; kingdom Metazoa; phylum Chordata; class Actinopteri; order Salmoniformes; family Salmonidae; genus Salvelinus; species Salvelinus alpinus. Next base: position 75,278,448 of record NC_092093.1, read on the forward strand.
TTTACTGAGTTATAGTTCCTAATAGGAAATCGGTCAATTGAAATAAATAAATTAGGCCCTCATCTATGGATTTCACATGACTGGGAATACAGATATGCATCTGTTGGTGACATACCTCAAATAAAAAGGTTGGGTCGTGGATCAGAAAACCAGTCAGTATCTGGTGTGACCCCCAACATGCAGCGCGACACATCTCCTTCACAGAGTTAATCAGGCTGTTGATTGTGGCCTGTGGAATGTTGTCCCACTCCTCAATGGCGGTGTGAAGTTGCTGGATATTGGCGACAACTTGAACACGCTGTGGTACACATCGAACCAGAGCATTCCAAACATGCTCAATGGGTGACATGTCTGGTGAATATGCAGGCCATGGAAGAACTGGGACATTTTCAGCTTCCAGGAATCGTGTACAGATCCTTGCGACATGGGGCCGTGCATTATCATGCTGAAACATGAGGTGATGGCGGTGGATGAATGGTACAACAATGGGTCTCAGGATCTCAACACAGCATCTCTGTGCATTCAAATTGCCATCGATAAAATTGCAATCGTGTTTGTTGCCTGTAACTTATGCCTGCCCATACTATAACCCCATCACCACCATGGGGCACCCTGTTCACAACGTTGACATCAGCAAACCTCTCGACCACACGACGCCATACACGTGGTGTGGTTGTGAGGCTGGTTGGAAGTACTGACAAATTCTCTGAAATGACATTGGAGGTGGCTTTTGGTAGAGAAATGAACAGCTCTTATGGACGTTCCTGCAGTCAGCATGCCAATTACACGTAACCTCAAAACTTGAGACATTCTGTGGCATTGTGTTGTGTGACAAAACTGCACCTTTTAGAGTGGCCTTTTATTGACCCCAGCACAAGGTGCACCCTTGTAATGATCATGCTGTTAAATCAGATTCTTGATATGCCACACCTGTCAGGTGGATGGATTACCTTGGCAAAGGATAAAATGCACACTAACAGGGATGTAAACTAAGTTGTGCACAACATTTGAGTGAAATAAGCTTTTTGTGCGTATAGAAAATTGCTGGGAGCTTATTTCGGCTGATGAAACGCGGGACCAACACGTTTATATTTTTGTTCAGTGTAGATTCAGCCACGGGCCAATTTCTTATTGAGCAGATGGTCAGGGGGCTGAAACATAATTACAAATAATTCGTAGACTGCAAATTAACCGCAAGAAACCCAAACATATATAATATTTGACTAAAACAATCATTTCAATCCTTGCTTACATTTGTATATGATCACATATATAGTACAAGTCAAAAGTTTGGACACACCTGCTCAGTCAAGTTTTTTAAAACTATTTTCTACATTGTAGAATAATAGTGAAGACATCAAAACTTTGAAATAACACATTTGGAATCATGTAGTAAAAAAAAAAAAAAAGTGTTAAACAAATCTAAATATATTTTAGCTTCAAAGTAGCCACCCTGCATTGATGACAGCTTGAACACTCTTGGCATTCTCTCAACCAGCTTTACCTGGAATGCGTTTCCAACAGTCTTGAAGGAGTTTCCACATATGCTGAGCACTTGTTGGCTGCTTTTCCTTCACTCTGTGGTCCAACTCATCCCAAACCATCTCAATTGGGTTGAGGTCAGGTGATTGTGGATGCCAGGTCATCTGATCCCTCTCCTTCTTGGCCAAATAGCCCTTACACAGCCTGGAGATGTGTTGGTCCATTGTCTTGCTGAAAAACAAATTATAGTCCCACTAAGCACAAACCAGATGGGATGGCGTATCGCTGCAGAATACTGTGGTAGCCATGCTGGTAGCCAAGTGTGCCTTGAATTCTAAATAAAAATCACAGACAGTGTCACCAGCAAAGCACCCCCACACCTCTTCCATGCTTCACGGTGGGAACCACACATGCAGAGATCTTCCGTTCACCTACTCTGCGTCTCATAAAGACAAAGCGGTTGGAACCAAAAATCTAAAATTTGGACTCATCAGACCAAAGGACAGATTTCCACTAATGTCCACTGATCGTGTTTCTTGGCCCAAGCAAGTCTCTTTTTCTTATTGGTGTCCTTTAGTAGTGGTTTCTTTGCCTGAAGGCCTGATTCACGCAGTCTCCTCTGAACAGTTCATTTTGAGATGTGTCTGTAACTTGAACTCAGTGAAGCATTTATTTGAGCTGCAATTTCTGAGGCTGGTAACTAATGAACTTATCCTCTGCAGCAGAGGTAACTCTGCGTCTTCCTTTCCTGTGGCGGTCCTCATGAGAGCCAGTTTCATCATAGTACTTAATGGTTTTTGCGACTGCACAAAGTTCTTGATATTTTCCAGATTGACTCTTTGCTTATTTGAGCTGTTCTTGCCATAATATGGACTTGGTCTTTTACCAAATAGGGTTATCTTCTGTATACCACCCCCTACCTTGTCCCAACCGATTGGCTCCAACACATTAAGGAAAGAAATTCCACAAATTAACTTTTAACAAGGCACACCTGTTAATTGAAATACATTCCAGGTGACTACTGTGACGACCCTCTCACTCTGTCTGCCGTATTCTCTTTTTGTTCTTGTTTCCTTATTAGGATGCCGGTGGGCGGAGTTGGGAGGGTCGTCAGCTACATGGGAAACACCTGGGCCCGCTGTGTCTTAGGATAAATACACCACTTCCCCATTCATGGAGGAGACTTTCTCCATGCAGACACCTTTATAGTTTTTGTTGTGTATCTTGGTGGTTTTTGGTTGTTTGCTTTGGCACCTTTCAACACCCTGCATTATCACATTCATGCATGCTAAACACTCACTTACACTACTGATTACACACACCATTGTATATAGTACTTAGTTTACTTTATTGAATAAATATATGCTTTGTTATTCCTTATCTCTACGTTGTCTCCCTTTTTGTTACGGGCTTTGAGCCGGTTCGTGACACTACCTCAAGAAGCTGGTTGAGAGAATGCCAGAGTGTGCAAAGCTGTCATCAAGGCAAAGGGTGGCTACTTTGAAGAATCTCAAATATATTTAGATTTGTTTAACACTTTTTTGGTTACGACATGATTCCATATTTGTTATTTCATAGTTTTGATGTCTTCACTATTATTCTACAATGTAGAAAATAGTAAAAACAACAAAAAACCCTGGAATGTCCAAACTTTTGACTGGTACTGTATCTCTCTATTATGCGTAGGAATACTATGGAACAGATTTCTCAATTTAAAATCACTTGGAGCTGATTTGCTGGTGTTTTTAGTCTTATGTCCAATAATTAAAAATAAAACTTTGGGGGGGGGGGGGGGGGGGCAAAGAAAATCACTCACAGGCCAAAATTGGTATAGTATTTATATGGTTCAAGGCCCATTCCTGTCTGAGGTTTAATGTTAAGTCAACTAAATAAAATGTCCAGTCTGGTCTGTAATCAATATCTCTAATCCGATTAGCCGACTGAGGCAGCCACCCGATGTCTTTCCTTTCCCAACCACTAAACACAGCTCTGTTGGTTCTGCAATCCTCAAGGCTTTGTCATTTTTCATTGGACAACTATTGAGGAGACACACTATGGCTTGATATGACAGATATAGGTTAATAGTTGATATTTTGCAATGCAGCTAGCTACCTTCACTACTTCACTAGCATTAGGAAAATTAAGTTAGGAGGGTGGGGGTTGCTGTTTTCAAAGGCTTTCAAGGTCTTTTCTGTTTTTGAAAGTGAATGCTCTGGGGGAGGGGATACAGTAGTATCAGCTAACGGCAGTTGAAGTTCAGGTCACGAGCACAGTTCTCTTTGAGGAGATTGATTGTGATGGCCACTGCTATAACAGGTGGCATGATGCCAGCTGGTCTTCAGGAAGAGGGGTTGATCATTTGAAAAGACAGCTAACTGAATGAAGGGAGTTTGAGCATTATACAAAAGGGCTTCTCGATGCGAGTGTGCGTGTAGTGCAGTGAAAAATCAGTTATGAGTAAGAAAACCACGGAACCCCATCAGGCCTTGGTTGTGAATAGTGTCTTGAATAATTAAATCGAGGCAATGTTAACTTACGGAATATAGTGAAACCTTGGATTGTGTGTGTGTGTGTGTCTTACCCGTTCTCCTCTGACATAATGTCCTGGTCTGCCTCGGCGGTAGATGACTCCACGTCTCCATCTGCGTCTACGCTGCTATCACTGCCCTGAGCTGACAACCCACTCTGGCTCTCTGGGGTCAGAGACTCCCCGCTGTAACGCGTGCACACACACAAAATCTGTTACACACCCTAGAAACACAAGCCATGTAACACAATTGCAGTAAACCTGTGTGTGTCTGTTGTTCAGTACTTGAGGCGCTTCTCCAGAAGGTGGATGTGATGGTCCTTCTCCTCCAGTCTCTTCTTGAGGGAACTGATCTCTCTCTGCTTCTCAACCAGCTCTTTCTGCAGACGATAGTTACTCTCCTCCAGAGTCTCACAGAATGCCTGGTAGGGGGGTGGGGGGCGAGAGAGACAGACACTGAGTTATGAAAACGTGACAGGACAACTGACATGGGGGAAAAAAACAAGTTGGGTAAGTTGAGCCAAAGGAATAGTTGTTTCTAGGAAACCATACACAAAATTTATAATTTGACCAAATATTTAGGAAGAGGTCATCATTTCATGGAGTCTGTGAAGGAAGAAACCACATGGAAAAAGTGGTAAGCAAGTTAGGTCCAAAATACTGATTTCCATCAAGTCAAATTAATCTATTGTGTTAGAGGTTTCATGATGCTAAGTAGATCATTTTAAGATTGTTCGATACATCAGTGGGGGTCTCTATAAAATACAATATGAGGTACTTAACCCAGCATACAAGTTATCCATCCTTGTAGCTGTGTGGGCAAATATAGTTTAAATGTTTGCCTTGGGGTAATTTGGGCCAATGGTTGAGCCAGTTGCAAGTTGAGCAAATGGAAGTGTTTTCTTCCCAGGCGTAATTCAAGGCATTATCGCTGGGATATGAGGTAACACCAGGGACTAAGGGTTTAAGTGTTTAAATGCTTTAAATTATTGAAAGACAAAAACGCCATTGTGATTGTGTTGAATTGTGTTAAGTAAATAAAGATAGACCTGGTTTTAAAAAGATAGTGGTAATAGTTCATTCAGTACAGAAATGTGTAGGAGGCTTAACTTACCCCACTCTCCCCTAGTGGAGCACGTAGAGGAGAGGAAGCCAAATCCTAATCCACTACTAACCAAAGACTGTAAAAGCTATTCTAATGACAGTTATGCTAATGGTTGTATATACTAATTAGATGTGGTGCTGGCATCGGAGGCTCATTCCAGACAGAGAACAACAAAGCCTGTCCCAGATTACTCCCAGGATTATGGGTCACAGAAACAAACACTGCAGAAACTGGATTGAACTGGTCTCGTTTGGGTCTACGTGACTTCTCAATAGGCTTTTGTGAAAGTCTACCTCAAGTTGCATGCTGGTAACAGAAGATCAGTCTTACCCGGCTCTCCTCCAGACTGTCAAAAGGACCTGGTGGATCATCTAAACACAGGAACTCTCGCACTGCTATGCTGTTAAAGAGACAAGGAAAGACAAAGAGTTTTAATAACCAACAGGAACGCATCTTTCCATACCAATCATACCAACCAACCTCAGGGTACCCACACACAATCCCCCAAAAGACAGTGTATCTATGATGGATTGGGTATTGGTTTTGCTGTCCATGTCACCAGTATTGGCGCCAAGGAAACTAGACACGGTATCAGAAAAGGTTTGTATTACAACGCAAAATACAGTTACTGTGTAATGTATGCTTTTAACCTTGACTACATAACTCTAATATAGCCTAATTAAAGTGTGTGTGGATACATTCAGCTGGTTCCACAGACATTCATTGTTGTTGGCCAGGTGCTAAGTCTGTCTCAGGTCATGGGCAACCAGCAAGCCCATCAGTAAACTTAAGGCTGTGTGTGTGAGTGGAACCTCAAAGCACTTGAGGTTTGCACTGCATGATGAGGCATGTTCACGCAGACACGCACGCAGACACGCACGCACCAGTTGGCAACGTCTTTGTGTGCCACCAAGTTCTGTAGGAAGGCCTGCAGGCCCAGCTGTCTGTCCTCTAGGAAGTCAGAGTTGTAGTTGTCTTTGAACCAGCGCTTTGGAGGCAGAGACAGTCTGAACCCTGGGAACATCTCCTTCAGCTGAAACTCACACACAGATACAGGTTGGGCAGGGTAAAAGCAACACTCATACACACACGGCATCTTAAAAACACACCCAGTACACACACATTACACACACCGTACAAAACACACGGAAAAGAGAGACGAAGAAGCACGGGCCAATTATCGCAATAACATCACCAACACACCCTGAACAAATGTAACATCACATGGTTTGTTATGACCAGGAAAACCAAACAAGGCCTGTTTGCTCAACAGGGACGGGAGGGGCTTGAGTTATTGATCTTTCAAAAACATATCCATGTCAACTCTGGTAAAACTCTTCAAACTATTTTCCCAAATTCCAGTTTATAAGTACAGCACATCCAGCCCAGTGTTCATCCCGTTAGGCCAGTGCCCTTATTCACAAAGCAGAGTAGGAGTGCTGATCTTGGATCCGTTTTTAAATACATATATTTCAAATCATAAATAAGCCTGATCCTAGATCAGCACTCTTACTTTGAGTCTTTGTGAATAGGTGTCCAGATTGGTTAGTTCTCTCCTCTAAAGAAAGATAGAGAGAGAGAGACCACAGGAATGGCTGTGCAGCCTGTCCACAGCCTCTGTGTGTCTGATGGAGGGTGTGGCCTTTTCCTATCCCACCCCAGGCTACTGTGTCTAGAAGCAAAACAGGATTTGTAGGCGTATAGTCGGCATTTAGCCTTCTGTAGTCTTTGTGTGCTATTACTAGAAATATTTCTAACAGAAAAATGTAGTAGCCCATCGAAGGGCATTGTTGGCAGTGTGCTTACTTGAAAGGATAGACTAGATTTAAGAAAAGAGTTGACGATTTGGACGTCACATGAAGCACTTCAGCTGTAAGACTTTTATGAAGTGAATGATTATTACACCTAATCCACATAGTATTTCTCCCCTTGTCTATCTCTGACATGTCCCGCTAGGAGTTGGCTTCCTGTGACTGGCTAGACAAAGGTACTGCTGCTGTTGTTGTTTGTGGAACACTGGCTCTTTGTGTGCTGGGGGGGGGGCAGGGCAGAGGGAATTCACTTCATTTCTGTATTACTCTCCAACACAACAGAGCTACTCCCACACTACTGATGATTATACACGGTCTCTCCCACAGTACTGTTGCCTAAAGACGGTCTCTCCCACAGCACTGATGATTACAGACGGTCTCTCCCACAGCACTGATGATTACAGACGGTCTCTCCCACAGCACTGATGATTACAGACGGTCTCTCCCACAGCACTAAAGATTACAGACGTCTCGCCCACAGTACTGTTGCCTAAAGACGGTCTCTCCCACAGTACTGATGCCTAAAGACGGTCTCACCCACAGTACTGATGCCTAAAGACGGTCTCTCCCACAGTACTGATGATTACAGACGTCTCTCCCACAGTACTGATGACTAAAGACGTCTCGCCCACAGTACTGATGATTACAGACGGTCTCTCCCACAGTACTGATGATTACAGACGGTCTCACCCACAGTACTGATTACAGACGGTCTCTCCCACAGTACTGATGCCTAAAGACAGTCTCGCCCACAGTACTGATGATTACAGACGGTCTCGCCCACAGTACTGATGATTACAGACGGTCTCGCCCACAGTACTGATGCCTAAAGACGGTCTCGCCCACAGTACTGTTGCCTAAAGACGGTCTCTCCCACAGTACTGATGCCTAAAGACGGTCTCTCCCACAGTACTGATGCCTAAAGACGGTCTCTCCCACAGTACTGATGATTACAGACGTCTCGCCCACAGTACTGATGACTAAAGACGTCTCTCCCACAGTACTGATGATTACAGACGGTCTCTCCCACAGTACTGATGATTACAGACGGTCTCGCCCACAGTACTGATGCCTAAAGACGGTCTCGCCCACAGTACTGATGCCTAAAGACGGTCTCGCCCACAGTACTGATGCCTAAAGACGGTCTCGCCCACAGTACTGATGCCTAAAGACGGTCTCGCCCACAGTACTGATGCCTAAAGACGGTCTCGCCCACAGTACTGATGCCTAAAGACGGTCTCGCCCAGAGTACTGATGCCTAAAGACGGTCTCGCCCACAGTACTGATGCCTAAAGACGGTCTCGCCCACAGTACTGATGCCTAAAGACGGTCTCGCCCACAGTACTGATGCCTAAAGACGGTCTCGCCCACAGTACTGATGATTACAGACGGTCTCTCCCACAGTACTGATGATTACAGACGGTCTCTCCCACAGTACTGATGATTACAGACGGTCTCTCCCACAGTACTGATGATTACAGACGGTCTCTCCCACAGTACTGATGATTACAGACAATCTCTCCCACAGTACTGATGATTACAGACGGTCTCTCCCACAGTACTGATGATTACAGACGGTCTCACCCACAGTACTGATTACATACGGTCTCTCCCACAGTACTGATTATTACAGACAATCTCTCCCACAGTCGTGAGATGGTGCTGCTTTACGGGCTCCTGACCAATTCTGCTATTTTGTGTTTCTTTTTTTTGTAGATAATGTCTCAGACATAATTTCCTACCACCGAACACACCTTCTGGACATTAGAACAGCGATCACTAAACTCAATTTGGATGACAATTTCTACTTCAACGAGTTGGCAGCTCTGGACGCAGTGTTGTCATGATACCGAAATGTTTACTTCGATATCAGGTTTAGTATTAGTATACGCGACACCAAAACAATACCACAAATAAAGGCATATTGGACAAAGTCACAGAATGGCACTTGATCCAGACAGATCAAGATCATTACATTTGACATTTTAGAATGTTTGATGTATGCATTAATTAATCAAACAATCAATTTGAATTAGTTTTTTTTACCAATCTAGCTACATAAGAACATAATAGTAATCATTTATTTTAATGGTAAATCTCTATTGATAAACTGGGCAAATCAGGATGTAGCCTATTCACAATACAGGTGAACGCATGTGTGACCCACCACCAGGATTCAGTCCTATGCAGCAAAAATTTGAAATAGTATTTTTTACATTGGATAAAAGTAGAGACTCAGAGCTAGAAAACAGTATTTCAAACACTACAGTTGAGGAACAATGGGAAAGTAATTCTGCTTTGAAAGTTGATAAACTTGTAACCCCACTTTTGAGAAAATGTCCCTTGAACGTTTTGGTACACCTACTAAGGAGCTTTTGTCTACACCCATCCAGCATCATTCACACCGTCTTAAGACTTTTCCCTACCCATCTCTTTAAAGGATTCACATGTGAGGGCCTGTGCTAAACAGAGTAAGGTAGTGAAGTAAACAATAACACATTTCAAGACTAAAGTGGTAAAAGTAGTAAAACACACACTATATAAAATATCATCTAAATGTATTTGTTAAATGCACAGAAGGTAGAAACGGTACAGTTCACACTGACAGTGGCGTGTGCAGAAAGTAGCAACAAATGACTTCTGCTTTTTTTGCCGACGTTTACTGACACCGGCCATATTCAACAGGTCTTGAGCACTCGGAAATTCATTATTCTGTGCTCTGGTATACTCAGACGAGAGTGCTCTGAAATCGGAGTAGAAAGCCAGAGCGAATTTACTAAAGCACCCGAATGTCCATTGAGAATGCACAACAATGATACCTTTTAGCTAAGCTAAGAATGACGGGAATAATCAAGTCAATAAACGTTGGGTAGTTAGTAATTAGATTAGGCTATAGTTAATCTACTGGCAAGTTTGATGTATTATTAGCCAACTAATGTTAGGTAGCTAGCTAACATACCGGTACATACTGCTGTAATGATATGCTATGTGGTTCGTAAGGACAGCATAGCTAACAAATTGTCAGCCAACATAACGTGTAAGGTAACATATTTGAAAAGTCATTACTTTATTACACTGTTCAACATTTTCTTAACATTTGTCATAATTAGTTAAAGCAATGAATTTGCATCCGCTCCTGTTGTACTTCGGCTGCCTATTTTCCGCCATTTTCTTCAAAATCTGTATTATGGGCCCTAAAGTACAAAAATAGTGTCCTCTGCATGTATACTTCATATTTTGGCGAATTTAGTACGACATCAGGGAACTTTTGGTATATTAACTATATCCATACTATGACCAATAAGCATTACGAGTTAACTCAATTCAAGTCAAAGATTGTACGGTACATGCGGTTAGTATGAGTATTCGAACACATCTACTGTTTCTCCTATAGTACTGAGTATAACCCTGTCTCTCCCACAGTACTGAGTACTGTCCCTCCATGAGAGAATCTACAGCCATAAACAGTGTCAGGGCAATTGAGCACTGGATAGGCCTAAATTATTGACAACAGTAATAGGGTTTGTTACTTAAGACTATTCAGATGGGATACAGATCAGGAAAAGTGGAAACTAGGGCATGTGTGTGATGACGAAGGGTTTTGTCACATGGATGAGTAGTATGCTAGCTAGCATACTACGCACCCAATGATGTCATAGACGGTAAATTAAGAAGCCATTGTGAATCATGACACTACACTGCCTTTGAGTTTAGATAGCGGCCCATTTTTGACATACAGAGGATAGTTACTCCACCCTAATGTATTCATCAGACAAACCTTTCCTCCTACGAGGCCCAGGACAGTCCCTGCGAGGAGTAACTATCCTCGAGTGAGGACGTACCTTGTCGTTGAGTCTGGAGAAGTCAGTGTATCTTCTGAAAACCACCCAACTCTCGTTCTGAGTCTTCTTCACCAGGACCTTATAAACCTGCAGCAGGAGACCAAACACCCACACACACGTTAACAGCTCACCTTTGACCTTATGATAGCAGTTATCTTATATTCAATTACAGTCATAGATGAACAATCCTTCCTTCAAAACCACAGCAGCACAGTGCGCCGGAGACTGAATCGGAACCTAACAGAGATGTATTTTCTCAATATTAGTAAAGACGTATAGTAGAAGCTTAGTAATACCAAGAGACAAAGACAATATGGACGTGAGCTTGCTTTTAAAAGAGCCTACTTTCTCCCTTTCATAACCAATGTCTTAAGAAAGTCAGACGTTTAGCATTTCTTCATCTCGTCCATATCTGACCCCGTTCAGGACTTTCAAACCACAGGCATTCAGAACACACTGTCTGCGTTACGAATGGCGCCATATTGTCTAAATAGTGCACTATTTGGGCCCTGGTCAAAAGTAGTGCACTAAATAGGGAATACATGTGCCATTTGGGATACAATCCCACTGATTTGGGGTTTTATGGAACACCTTTGATGCCAAAAGCTATTCTGAGCATGACGGCTCAGAGATAAGCATTTATAAGTCCAACTCCTTGGGTTTGGTTAGAGCGGTGTGTCTGAGTGAAAGGATAGACTGAAAAGAAGGTGTTCCAGCCAAGGCTCACAGGAACACACTGGCACTAATTTCAAATGGGTTAGCAGGAACTTGGAAGCCAGGAAAAGCCAGGAGAGGACAGTACCTAACCGACAACAGGGACACCATGCAAAAGAGAGACTAATAGGCGTAAATATAATAGAAACCCTGGCATCATCATGTGTACGTTATGTCCACAAACTGAGGTTACGGCCCAATTGGCACCCTATTGACTATAGTGCACTATGTTTGATCAGGGCTCTGGTCAAAAGTAGTGCACTATATAGGACACCATTTTGGCGTTATACTAAGCTGTTGTGTCCTTGTTGCAAATGATGCAGTCTATTTTAGATTGCGTTAAAGGAAAGCAGTGGGAATGCAGAAGCCATTTTAGGAGTGAGTTAATTACTGGACTTGACCTTTAAATCAATGACTGAAGTCTTCAGCAGCATATTCTGATTCCTTTTAATTAAAGTGCTGCTGGAGAGTGAAATTACAACGCCTGTTTGAGTGGAAGGGGCAGTACACTGCCACTGCAGTACCAATCTGCAACTAGGCTAGATCATGAATACAACTTGAAGCAATGAGCAGCAAACACTTTATACAATAGTGTTAGGCCTTCAATACAATTAATGTTGCAAACTATAAATGAGAGAGAAGAAGAATGTGCAACCACTCAGTTGCTTTGAGTCAAATCCTTATCCTGCTGTATCATCGTCCATCTGTACTGGATGAGAGGGATGCAGGGGGTTAACAAATGGTCATTGATGGAAGGGTTGATGTACTGAGATCATGATTTCACATTCCAACATCCCTCAGTCGCTCCTAATAACCTCCAGCAGTTCCTACACCTCTCCTCCTGCCATGTTGTTAACACTTTTGGCAGGCGGCTGGCTTTAATAATCTGTTCCTGATCCAATGAAACCTACATCTCCCTAACACTCCTAAACATCTGTCCAGACAGCAGGAACAGTGCAGGGCTTCTAATCCCATCTATGTGAACAAATACAGGGGGAGAAGGCAGACCACAGACAATCCACAGACTACCCATTGACAACAGAGTGACTATACGTAGACTACAGACTATCCACAGCGATAATGAGCTGGATTTGGGGACACGACAGTCAGGAAACAAACAGACTAATCCTGACAGACCATGATAAATGAATGGTAATGTAACCTAACTAAAGCCAACTGGTCATTTGTGCCACTTGGTGCTTAGCCCAGAGCTTAAAGGGATACTTCGGGATTTTGGCAATGAGTTCCGATATCTACTTCCCCAGAGTGAGATGAACTTGTGGATATGATTTTTATGTCTCTGTGTCCAGTATGAAGGAAGTTAGAGGTAGTTTCGTGAGACAATGCTAACTAGCATTAGCGCAATGACTGGAAGTCTATGGGTATCTGCTAGCATGCCAAAATCTCAAAGTATCCCTTTAAAAGTTCCAGTAATGACATTAACAACATTCCCAACAAGTCCAGGCATCAAAACAGAAAGGAAGGATATTTCAAATGACTTGCAACTTGGGAAAAAGTGGTTAAAATAAGGACGAAATGTTTGCTGACTAGTTGAGTTTGGCATATAGCTTCCTGCTGGTCCCTGTCTTGCTGGCATGTTTGAATTGCATAGCCTGGTCCCAGATCTGTGCTATAAAGCAAACTCCTTGCATGACAATAACCATAGGCAAGACAACACAAAGATCTAGGACCAAGCTAAGAATTGCCTCCCTCGCTCTCTCACCGTCAACTTGGCCCGCTCCTCCATGACCTCGTAGCCCAGCACGGTGGGGGTGATGGGCCTCTCCTCCCAGGCTGAGGACCCTGGAGGTTCTGGTGGTGATTCCTGATCCATGTTCATCCGGGAGGAGGTGGAGTACTCCACCGTGGGCTCCAGCCCCAGCCCGTTCAGCCTGGCCCGGGTCACTGGGCTCTGACACTGCAACAGGGAGGGTGGAGAAGTGAAGCAGCAGCCTCTCTCTGAGCTCTGGGACCGAGGCCCTCCGACTCGATTCCCTCTCCTCCCAGGGTCACGGCCAGGGCCCAGGGTCTCATCCCCGGGGCCTCTAGTGGAGGACTCAGAGCTGCTGGAGACACTGTTCAAAGATGAGGTCCTCTGAGGGCTCCGCCTGGGCTTCCCATTGGCCCCTGGCAGGGTCCTATCTCTGATGGAGACAGGTACAGGCACGAAGGGCGAGGACATCTGGCTGGGCTGTCAGTGTCCTCCCTCTGGTTGTCAGATACCCCAACCCTCCACACCCACCTCTACCGCCAAACTCTTACTCTCACAGCCTTGCAAACTGGCAGGGCAGCAGGTCAGCATAGGAGGAGCTGGTGATAAAAAGACAGGGCCAGTACTCACTCTCGCTCTAGGATCCAGCACCCTATAAAAAAATAGAGGATACAGAAAATAAAACAGACTTATCTTCCCACCTTTTGCTTGCTGATCACAAGGAAGCAGCATACATTGATCATGTTATTGAATACAGTACTGAATGAGGCCAACTATTTGCACATTGCAACCAAGAGGCACACAAATTATTGATAAAGCCAGATGTCATTTATAATTGATAGATGTGTGGATGAGTAAAATGCATGGGGGGGGGGGCATTTGCACATTAATGCATGGGGTGAGAATGGTCCCTTGCACATTAAATAAGCTTTCATTCATCCTGGAACTGTATTGATTGACTGGTGTCTGTCTGACAGAACTCCCTGCCAGTCAATGTCTGCATCGCAAATGACACCCTATTTCCTATATACCGCACTACTTTTGACCAGGGCCCATAGGTAATGCACTACAATGGAAGTAGGGTGGCATTTGGGAAACACATAATGACAGAGCACTAATTGAGCATGGTTATAGTAAGTCAGTGGAGTGTGTCTGGTATTTATAGATTAAAGACAAGGCTTAAAATACAGGTGACACAAATAAACATCCCAGATTTATTCTGTTGCTGCAGAAAACTATGTCCTGGTTTGCTTTATTCACAACAGCACACCACATAACTAGATAGCCACAGTGTTGTGTGTGTCTAACGCACACACGCACACACACACACACACACACACACGTTCAGAGTTAATTTAACCTCATAAGGAGCTTCATATTACAAGCCTTTGGAGTATTTTATGTTTCCACGCGGAAAAGTCAGGAACCAATTTTAGTTGCAGATGTGATCTTGCCTAACCCTGTGATGTGTAATGAGCTTCTTGTTGACTGTAAAACAGAACCCATGTAGGGAGGTGAAGAGGAGTTGTAAACATGAAAGACTCTCTCCATAATGAGGCGCCTTGGCTGAGTACTGATTGTTTAAAATGGCTAGCTTTTGTACAAGCTGGAGCAAAGGTTTCACCACTGAAAACGAGGTAGAGTTAACACCATCATTATTTAGCTAACTAACTTGCCATTTAATTCGCATAATAGCTATTCAGCAAGCTTATCACCTGGCTAGGCTAACATTAGCTAAGTTACTAGCTAGCTTCTAGCCAGTTAACGTTATCGCAGACACTTTTTGCTTGATGCAACAGCACAGAAGAACGAGATCGGCATAACGTTACTCACCGCAGGATGTTCTCGCTCCATGTTCAGTTGCTTCATCATAGATGTTAACATTTCTGGTTGTTTATAGTGAAAGATATCCTACTTGCTTTTGCCAACTGTCATACGCAAGACTAGTGTACAAAGCCGACAACAGTCACTCCAGGAAAAGTGGACGTCATCACGCATATGCCCTGACGCACCAACAATCTTTGCCCAAATATATATTTATTTGGAGGTTGGGGGGGGTAAAGCAAATATAGGCTGCATATCTATGGCTTTGGTAAGGCATAAGAAACAGTGAATTATAATGCAAGAGAGTGTTATAAAATCATAACAAATGTGAATTGGTATGGTATTTGGGTGTACAATAGTATTTTGCACAAATAATTGAACTGAAGTGCACAAAGGACATTTCTGTTCAATCACTGCAAAACATCAGTTACTTATGTTTCCTTTACAAAGCAATGAACACTGATGGAAATTGGTGAACGCACTGTTGGATTTAATAACCCTTCAGGAAACCCTCTTACCTAATAAAGTTGGGGCCAGAAGGTAGGCTGAAGGCTGCACAGCAATCTGACTGACCAATGGCTATGACAGTCATTGCCTACTGTGTATGTAACAGGCCTCTCTCAATTTATCTGGGCTTACTACCCCGCCTGTGACCTGATTTTGGCTAAGCTATTTTTTCAGGGCTTTCAAAATAGCAGATAAAAGAAAGCATCTCAAAAAAGGACTCCCACCCCAGAGCACAAAAAAAATCACAATTAAAATTTTGTCGTTGTTGAATGTAAAAGTAGTGAACATATGCATGGAGACATTTTTACATAGTTGAATTTCAACACCAAACGTGAAAAGGTTGAGGCACAGCAGTTTAACACATTCCTGAAGAAAAAAAAACACTAAATGAGCCTTTGAAACTAAAGTGGGTGTTTACTGCCACCTACTGTTCAATGGTGTGAAGTGCATTGTCAGAGGTATCTGGCTCCATTTAAGAAAATATTTACTGGACAATTCTATTACTTGTAAAATCATTTGATTCCCTAATTAGATATTTTATTGAAGTCAAACGCAACAAAAATTTTGCTTATTCATATAATACATTTACATTACAATGGGAAATGGGAAACAGTGCCAGATCGCTAAAAACAACATTCATAACAACCTTAGCCTAAGTGACAGTCAGGCACTTGTATAGCTACTACATTAAAAAAAATGCTATACAGTACAAGCTATACAAAAATCATACCTCAATACAGCCTCAATCATTCCTTTTTTAAACTGGGTCAATTCCATTTGATTTTCATTCCTACCACGTTCTTTCTATTCAATTTACAGAAATCAAAAAAAAAAAGTATCAACTCTCAAACTCTAGTAAGACTAAAGTACCCTACATCCCTCATAGCAGCTTTCCATGTAAACCCTACACAAACAATGTCTACATCCCAAATGGTACCTTATTCCCTATGTAGTGTACTGCTTTTTACCAGGGCCCCTAGGGAATAGAATTCCACTTTGGGTGGTAACCAAAGATTCACATCCTACGCAGAATCACATCCTGTGTATTTTGTCATGATCCATGAACTGTTTGAGGTTCTGCAGGTTGTCCCACCACTGGAAGAGGAAGGTCTCTGCGATGAGGCTGAACCAGGGCGTGATCAGTAACTCGTTGTTCTTGGCCTTCTTCAGCATCTCTTTCAGCTCCTCTTTGGTGACATAACAGTGGGTCTTGATCTCATTGGGGTCTGGGTTCACCTCTATGTCTTTCTGCATGAAGAGGATGTAGTCGATCTCATGTTCCCCCCACACACCGTCTGACTGGGCCTTGTAGTGGATACGGGTCAAATAGGTCATCTCCTCTGGTGGAACCTGAGGGTGAACCATTGGACATGATCAGAACAAAGGGCAACTATTATCAAACATACAGTAGCTACACCTTACATATCTCAAAGCTCTCAAACACCGTCTCAATACTATATACTTCATAAAATAAAGCCAGTTGCACTTTAATTTACTGTGCACAAATTACTAGAAATGTACTAAGAAATGACATGATGAAATGGTTAGTACATTGTAATAACCTGGGAATAACCTATGAAAGCTGTACCTGATCCATGGGAATTCCCAGCTCTGCTTCCAGTCGTCTTGATGCAGCTCTCCTCACCCCGATGGCCTCTAGCTCATCCAGCTCACTGGATGTGTGTAAGGGGTGACTGCAGCACGTGTTGGTATAACACCCTGAACAGAAACAGGGAGGGGAACATTCATTATTCCACTACTGATCTGATGACTATAGCTATGGATGCACACAAAAGTTACATTAGTGATTAAGAGTCAGCGGGTGGTTTACTGACCTGGAAAAGTGATCTTCGCATCAGATCTCTGTTGTAAGAGCAGCTTGTCTTCACTGTTGAACAGGAAGACGCTGAATGCACGATGCAATAAGCCTGGAGCAGTAGAAATTATCTGATTAGTTACCATTCAACATGACTGTGAGCTGCATGGCTTTGCAACACAGCTTTCACGTGTGTAGTATATAGAGAAACTGTTATTGTGGGTTAAATTATCTACATTTCATATCTGACTCCACTTTAATATTAGAGTTAAACAATGTGCAATCAAGTATTATGAATTTCACTGACTAAGATCAAGGTGAGGCGAATGATTGAACTCACATACAAGGCATACAACTTAAGTTAGACAGCATTATTATTATTATAGACGTATAGAGCTTTGAGAAGGGCGGACTGGCTCTTGATCACTGCGTTTTGGGGCAATTTGCCATGCGGCCCCATGGTGACAGAGAGCACAGAAATTAGGGCAGAACATGTAATGCGGTTGTTTATTTTATCCTCCATAATTACTCCATGTAAATGTGAGTTGCAACAATGTTGGCCAACTTGAGAGACACGTGGGGTATATATCAGCAATAATCGGACACATAACCATAGGGCTGTCACTCTACCTTTGTCAATATTAGAGTTGAGGTGGCAGTTCTTTTTGCTGTCTGCTCCAGTCTTCTGGTCGTTCTCGTCAATAAGGATACACATCTCTGCCAGCAGCTGGACCTGCTTCTCGTCCAGGTTATCTGTATTTATTTCAGGCATCCCGACAGCAGACCCTCGCAGCTTTCTCACCTCACTGCTGAGCAGAACAACAATTTGATTAGCGGATGGGCGCATATAGCAGTACAGGTTTCCGACTTACATTGGAATGAATTGGTTATTGGTGCATATAAAAATTATATTTAGACAGCAGAATATTTGAAGATATAGTTGAATTCAAGTACAGTAATATGAGGCAAGAAGGCTCTAAATACATGCCTATGTAGGCTAGTAATAGAACAGGCGCATGTAAACGTTTAACGGAAGCACAATACACAGACACGAGAAACGATGCGTTTGCTGCTGCAGACAATAGCAAAAGAGTAAACAAATGCATACATGTAAGTAAAAAGCCAATACATACCTTGATATATTCCTCAAAGAGACAGACCTGGAGTGAAATATAGGATTTCTTGTAATGCCTAGTCCTCCAGAAACAGGTATATTTGGCTTTAACAAAGCACGTCCCTCGCTGGACACCACCCGAAGCACCGCCCACAAGCCGCGCACCATCGCCAGACCAAAAACGAAGACCAATCAGATAGGATGGGGTCGCCAACACGCCATCGAACCACCTCCCGCTTTCAAGTGGAATTAAACCTTGGACAACGACCTATCCACGTAGAATACGGTCTACACAATCGCTGATAAGAAAGCACAACTCCTTATAAATGGGCAATGCAGTTTCAGCACTAGAAATTATGTTTTACTTACATTCTGTTTCTGACGATTATCAGTACACACATTGGTAAGTCTCCTTGTAAATTTGCTCATCGCTGACGTTTGAGTTGATCATTGGTTCTTACAGAAACGGAAATCGTATTGGCTAGTGATGGGAAACGTATGCCTTATCACATGACATAGCAGCACTTGCGGCATCTCTCCTACTCAGTTTTATGAAAGTTACACCAGCTAAAACAGTCAAAATTATTAATGTGCAACGTTTTAGCTACTCACAATAGATTAGAGATTTGTCTGTGTCCCCTAACTGAGATATCTCTACGACTGTCAAATCAAATACGTAACTTTTTGACAATTCCTTGATTGCCTTTCTCGTCCACCAAAGCCTCGCGTTGCTTGTGTCCCATGACGCTTGATTCATGAGCGGTGATGAGCCGACTCGTATCATAAACGAGAGAGCCAATTTTCTGGAAATATACGTGCTCTCTCCCTTTATTTTTCTACGACCTTCAAAAGACACTTGCGTAGTTACCTTTATAAAGTAAGTAGCTTAGTTAGAGTACTACTGTGTTGAAAAAACGACTTTTCAGAGCCAGTTAGTTAGCTTTCTAGATGGTTAGCTAGCTAGTAGCGTAGTTAGAAATTGAGGCTAGCTAGCTGCGTTCTCCATCTGAGTATGTACTCCAACTAACGTTAGTTAGGTACCGGTAGTATGGCCTTAATATATACGGCAGCCTTGCTACTGCATGAAGGCCTGTCTGCATGACTATAACAGGTCGCATGCAAACATTATTAGCCTGCTAGTTGGCGGGTACTAACAAGCTAGTTACATGCCATTGGTAGCTAATTGACTGGTTCTCTCATAGCTAACTAATTCACATAGCTAACAGCTAAAAGTAAAGCAACTCAAAATCAAACAACCGATGCAGCGTCATCTCTATCAATACGTTGTTTCACATTTGTTGTGTTCTCATTGCTGTCTTGTCTCTTTCGAATCCGAGTGTGGAAGTCAGATTTATAAGCAAATTGCTCTCCAGATCACTCTTTTGCCCGTTTATTGACATCTTGTTTTTCCATCTGTCTGTCCAGCCAGTGGTGTCTTTGAAGGCTTTCTCCATCAACTGTGGAGACTAGGCTACTGGCCACCCACATCATTGTGATCACCTTCATTACCTGCCAGTTTAGGATGCAACGATGTACTTGTCATGCTGCTTCTCACTAATGGTATGCATCCTTATTTCCATGTCCCAGGTTGTGTCCATAATATCACCCTATTCCATATCTATATAGTGCACTACTTTTGACAAGAGCACAGGGTTTTGGTCTAAAGTAGGGCATTTTATACTAGGGAATAAAATGCAATTTGGGACTAGTCGTGCTTTCTTTGGCTTTTGAAATGCTCACATCTTTTGCATGATCATGTTGAATGTCTACTGCTCTAGTCTATGAACAATTTACTCATTCTCATTGTCCTGATAACTTGCCTAGATAGAGTGAATGTTTACTATCCTGTAGCTACACTACAAGGGAAGTGTATTAAACAGCAGTGGTATGATAAGAACAATAAAGCCTCTGGCTTAGTCTCAAATGGCACCCTATTCCCTTTATAGTGCACTACTTTTGACCAGGGCCTGTAAGACTGGTCAAAAGTAGTGCACTATATAGGGGCCTATGGTTGAAAGTAGTGCACTATATAGGGAATAGGGTTCCATTTAGGACAGCCATTCTCCAGGCGCCAGCAGAGAGCAGTAATGTGAAACCTGACAGCCAGGGTTGAACCATGGGTTGTGTTTGCTCAGCCTCAGGTAGGAAGTGAACCGGAGGACGTCACAGAGGAGGGATGCCTGTAGAGAGTGGAAGCAGTGCCGCCGCCCGTCATACCAAGCAGAAGCGCAAGTCCCACAGCCTGTCCATTCGGCGCAGCAACAGCACTGACCAGGAGCAGCGCACAGTGACAGGCATGCAGAGAGAGATGCTGGACGGACAGGTGAGTGAGCTGACTACCGCAGTAAACACACACAAAGTAAACACAAACAGTAGACATGGTAACTTAATACACAAACGTACATGCGCGCACACACATGCTCTATCTCTCTTTCTCTAAAGCATATGAACGTTTTAAAAAGCAGTTGGCTTGTATCTGCTTATAATGTTAGCTGTTAAGATTTAGTGATGTACTACTGAAATTGAAACCATTACAGTAAAAATTTAAAATAGCCAACCATTGTATGTTGATTATCATGTCAATTGTCAACCTGTTGTTGATGGGAGGTTTGTTTGTGTGATATTACCAGGGAGAGAGGACAGTATCTGATGGTTTTTGCGACTTCCTTTCTACCTGGTGTTGCAACATGCTTTAAGTGAGATGTACTTTCTCAGAGAAAGTGTAGACATACAGTCCCAGTCAAAATTATGAACACACCTACTCATTCTGGGGTTTTTATTTTTACTATTTTCTACATTGTAGAATAATAGTGAAGACATCAACACTATGAAATAACACATATGGAATCATGTAGTAACCAAAAAAGTGTGAAACAAATCAAAATATATTTTATATTTGAGATTCTTCAAAGTAGCCACCCTTTGCCTTGATGACAGCTTAGAAAATAGTAAAAATTAAGAAGAACCCTTGAATGAGTAGGTGTGTCCAAACTTTTGACTGGTACTGTACATCATGTTTCTTGTGGTCTCTTGGGGACCGAGGTGCACATAGGTGTATGTTTAGCCTATTTTTTTTTCTTCTCCATTTTGAAACGGAAACGTGTGTAGTTAGTCAAGTGTGTACACAGTATGTGTGTAGGCTAGTTAATCAAATGTGTGTGTTAGCCATGGTAGTAGCCTATTAAAAAGAAACCTAAGATGAAAATACTCCTTCAGAGAAGAGTACAAAGACATTGTCTGCCAGAGTTGCTGAAAATACATGAATGTTAAATTATTGACTCAATACATTGAATAAGTGAATTAGCCTATCTCTATTTACAATTCCTGGCTTAATATTTAAGTCAAATAAGTTAGTGATTAACCATACCTCCACGATCAATCAGATAGTGTCTCACACGTAAGGTCTATTTGGAATTCAAAAATACTCGGACATAGTCGATTTGTCTCTAACAGCAAAACTAAGAGCTTTTTGATGAGACAGACAGTCAGGCACCATCCCTGATGCAAACACAGTGTTTGCTACCTCAGTCAGTGAGATAATACATCCTAGGCGTACTGTTTGATCAAGACCATCTTATCATTATACCAATAAAAAGGAAGAGGACAGCAGTACAGTACAGAAACTGAAATTACGTTAGATTTGGCCTCTTAATGTTTTGGGCGTTGTTAATAAATTGTGTAGGCTAGCCTCACGTGTGAGTAGTCATGACGAATAAGCATAACCTAGACCTAAGTATACTGAGGTGATGTTGTTTTCAGGTGACTGGCATCAGTTCTCTAGACAGTCCCTCTATAGCCTGTCATTGGCCTGTCTATCCATTCTATTTGCTCTGAGCATATAGTAACAGTACCACATGCTGCTGTTGTCTCATCAAGTTTTAATGACGTCCGCTTGTGCAGGTATGAGTATTCTTTTCATCAAGGCTCTCTCTCCATCTCCAGTACCTGTGGGCTCATTGTTGACTGTATCCATCCGCCAGCCACTGTATCAAATCAAATAAAAATATTTGGGTCACATACACGTGTTTAGCAGATGTTAGTGCTTGTGCTTCTAGTTCCGACAGTGCAGCAATATCTAACAAGTAATATCTAACAATTTCACAACATATATCCAATAAACACAAATCTAAGTAAAGGAATATTTGGACAAGCAATGTCAGAGCAGCATAGTTGTAACGACTCTCCTCCTCCTCTTCATCCGAAGAGGAGGAGCAGGGATTAAACCAAGGTGCAGCGGGTTGTGAATACATATAGATTTATTTGCTGACGAAGACGAACACAAAAACTTATACTTGCATAAACTACAAAACAACAAACGACGTTAAACAGACCTGAACTGGTGAAGATAAAAAAACAATGCACTCATGAACAGGAAAGAACGAACGAGAGACGAGACAGTACCGTGTGGTGCAATAAACACAGACACAGCGACAACCACCCACGACAAACAATGTGAAACAACCTCCCTATGTATGTCTCTCAATCAGAGGAAAACGAAAACACCTGCCTCTGATTGAGAGCCATACAAGGTCAATTAAACCTGACACTTAACATAGAACAAACACAGACTGCCCACCCATCTCACGTCCTGACCCACTAAACACAACAATACAAAAGGAAAACAAGGTCAGGAACGTGACAATAGTGCTGAGTTACCGCCGCTCTGACATCTAATAGTACTTCCCGGCTGTATGTAATAGCACATAACATCTTCTGGGCTAACAATGTAAGAAATAATACATGAAAAACAACATACTGCAAAGTTTTCTAAGAACTAGAAGCGAGGCTGCCCTCTCGGTCGGTGCCATCTTGTCAGAATCTACTGCTACACTAGAGGTATACTTTCACGCGCTAACCAAGGAAATCTTTATGCACATGATTGAGCAGCTTTGAAAGACTTAAGGGGCTGACTGTTTGCTGCAAATTGCCGTTAAAAAAAATGTATACATAGGTTGTTTACATGTGCCGTTGACTGAATGGCGAGAGAGTGGTTAACCTCATTCTCACTCACTCTCGTGGTCTTGAACATCTTTGTGTGTGGGTTTGTGTCAATTTAAAGAACTGAGAGATAGGCTATTTGGTTTCCTCATGTCATGTTACAGTTTAGTGACTAAGCTACAGTGGAAGTCGGAAGTTTACATACACCTTAGCCAAATACATTTAAAAACATTTTTCCCAATTCCTGACATTTAATCATAGTAAAAATTCCCTGTCTTAGGTCAGTTAGTTTCACCACTTTATTTTAAGAATGTGAAATGTCAGAATAATAGTAGAGAATGATTTATTTCAGCTTTTATTTCTTTCATCACATTCCCAGTGGGTCAGAAGTTTACATACACTCAATTAGTATTTGGTAGCATTGCCTTTAAATTGTTTAACTTGGGTCAAACGTTTCAGGTAGCCTTCCACAAGCTTCCCACAATAAGTTGGGTGAATTTTGGCCCATTCCTCCTGACAGAGCTGGTGTAACTGAGTCAGGTTTGTAGGCCTCCTTGCTCACACACGCCTTTTCAGTTCTGCCCACAAGTTTTCTATCGGATTGAGGTCACTGCTTTGTGATGGCCACTCCAATACCTTGACTTTGTTGTACTTAAGCCATTTTGCCACAACTTTGGAAGTATGCTTGGGGTCATTGTTCATTTGGAAGACCCATTTGCGATCAAGCTTTAAGTTCCTGACTGATGTCTTGAGATGTTGCTTCAATATATCCACATAATTCCCCTTCCTCATGATGCCATCCATTTTGTGAAGTGCACCAGTCCCTCCTGCAGCAAAGCACCCCCACAACATGATGCTGTCACCCCCGTGCTTTACGGTTGGGAGGGTGTTCTTCAGCTTGCAAGCCTCCCCCTTTTTCCTCCAAACATAACGATGGTCATTATGGCCAAACAGTTCTATTTTTCTTTCATCAGACCAGAGGACATTTCTCCAAAAAGTACAATCTTTGTCCCCATGTGCTGTTTCAAACCGTAGTCTGGCTTTTTTATGGCGGTTTTGGAGCAGTGGCTTCTTCCTTGCTGAGCAGCTTTTCAGGTTATGTCGATATAGGACTCGTTTTACTCTGGATATAGATACTTTAGTCCTGTTTCCTCCAGCATCTTCACACGGTCCTTTGCTGTTGTTCTGGGATTGATTTGCACCTTTCGCACCAAAGTACGTTCATCTCTTGGAGACAGAATGCGTCTCCTTCCTGAGCGGTATGACGGCTGCGTGGTCCCATGGTGTTTATACTTGCGTACTGTTATTTGTACAGATGAACGTGGTACCTTCAGGCTTTTGGAAATTGCTCCCAAGGATGAACCAGACTTGTGGAGGTCTACAATTTTTGGGCTGATTTCTTTTGATTTTCCCATGATGTCAAGCAAAGAGGCACTGAGTTTGAAGGTAGGCCTTGAAATACATCCACAGGTACACCTCCAATTGACTCAAATGATGTCAATTAGCCTATCAGAAGCTTCTAAAGCCATGACATAATTTTCTGGAATTTCCCAAGCTGTTTCAAGGCACAGTCAACTTGGTGTTTGTAAACTTCTGACCCACTGGAATTGTGATTCCGTAAATGATTAGTGAAATAATCTGTCTGTAAACAATTGTTGGAAAAATTACTTGTGTCATGCACAAAGTAGATGTCCTAACCGACTTGCCAAAACTATAGTTTGTTCCCAAGAAATTTGTGGAGTGGTTGAAAAACTAGTTTTAATGACTCCAACCAAAGTGTATGTAAACTTCCGACTTCAACTATATGGATAGCAGCAGTTTCAGTAGCTGTCAAAACCGTATGACTTTTCATGGTGGCCTACTTTTCTTTGCATAGTTTTAATCTGCGTACATGCAAACTGTTCACTGGGAACTGTCAGTTGTAGAGAATGGAGATACTGGTAAGTCAGAACAAAAGGTAGTTCAATATTGTTTTGTAATGAGACATTTATGGCTGTGTTCTTGTAATGGACTACTGTCTGTTGTAACTTGGTTTTACGGTAGTGACATCTGTGTTAGTTAGTGAATTTACTTACTATAGTTACAGTCAGTGCTACAATTGTGTCTATTTTGCATCAGTTACAGAAAACAATTGCTTGTCATGTCTGGATAGATATTCGCCTGTCAGAATGTGAAGTTGTTTAATGAAACTGCTTCCCTTTTTCCATCCAATGGATACGGAACTGCTGTTTATTTTATGACGTTGAAGTGAACAGTTGTCGTTTGTTTGCAGGACTCCAAGTTGCCCCTATCCTTGCGGAGCAATCTACTAGACCTGTTTGGCCAGATAGAGCGGGAGTTTGAGAATCTCTACATCGAAAACTTAGAATGTAAGTGATAACAAGAGGGCGTGTCATGTGTATTTAATGTAACGCACAAAATGGATGATTATTGATAAAAATGAGTTGCCTATTTACATAAAGACAGTAACTGATCAATGGATAATGTTATGGAGGTATTGTAGGAAGGAACACCTGTCCCCTTGCGGGGACTGATTGGCTACCACAGTCGTCTACCGCTCGTCCACCGGTTTGTTTTATGTTTGTGGGGTGAAATACTGATCTTGAGGAAGCTGATTGACTTCCTTGTGGTTTTGTAGTGGCTCTGTTGTCCGATAACCGTGTGTGTGCGCTAATTCTGTAGTGCGCCGGGAAATTGATACACTCAACGAGCGCCTGGTATCCGAAGGACAAACCATAGACGGAGGAGAGCTGAGCAAAGGAGCTCTGAAAGCGAAAGGTACAGTTAACCTGAAGTTTAGTATTTAGTCTTCACTTGAGGAATAATAAAGTTGTATTGCATTTGGAATAGGCTTAGATTTTGTTAATTGATGACTTGATTTGCTAGTTTATTTTCACTGGCTTTTCTTGTAGTAAATGTAAGTGCTACCCTAGTGTTAAACCATTCAAATGAACAAGGTACAGTTTTGTTATCTTTGCATATAGTCTGAATCACATCACAGTATTACTATGTGGGCTGACAAAGTAGTAAAGCCAAGATTGTGATGAATAGATTGTGTATTTTTAATATATATATATTTTTTATAGTTTAGGGGTGTTTATTCCTTCCTCTATGAGAATGAAATCTAACCTGTTTCTCTAACAATCAAACCATGTGTTCATCTTCGTGTGCATACACAGCCAGTCACAGTACCAGCCAGCTCTCTCAGAAACTGATGACCACTTACAAAGCCTCCACGAGCAAGGTATGTTTGATTACACAGAGTGTTACACACTGGTGCTCATTCATTGTTGATTATGAGGAAGTAAGAGTAAGCTTCTATGTAAACGTTCTAGCTGTTTCAGATCATTAGAGCTTGTGTAATGATTTACTGCTATCAAAAGCCCTTTTGTAACTAAGTTGTGGTTTAGATGAATACTTCCTTTCCCGCAAATGTTTATTGAACGACTGAACAGATCTGTATTGACTGAACGCTTTTCCTTGTTTCAATATTTAACTCCACAGTTAAGTGTTGTACTTTTATGTTTATGTCAAACTCACTATTTGTAACCCAAACACTATTTCCAATGATCTTTCTCTGCTTCTTCTTGTGTACTGGTTGTTCAATAATGGTGCTTTTGAGTCTGAATGTAACCTTTATTTAACTAGGCAAGTCAGTTAAGAACAAATTCTTTTTTACAATGACGGCCTACCGGGGAACAGTGGGTTAACTGCCTTGTTCAGAGGCAGAACAACAGATTTTTACCTTACCAGCTCAGGGATTCGATCCAGCAACCTTTCGGTTACTGGCCCAACGCTCTAACCGCTAGGCTACCTGCTGCCCCAAAATAATAATGAATAAGGCACAGTTACTGTTCACAGGGTAGTAGTGAGCCGGTGTGTCAGTAATGGATTGGACTTTTACAGCGCCTTTTTACCAGGTGAGGTACTCAAAGCGCTTTATGTAGTAAGGGGGAAACTCGCCTCATCCAGCACCAATGTGTGGTTGGTGAGTGAGAACATTGTGGTGTCTCCTCTCTGTAGATAGTGTCGAGTTTCAAAGCCACCACGTCCAGAGCTGTGTGTCAGATCCTGAGGGAGTATGTGGGCCACCGGGACGGCATCTGGGACCTGGCAGTCACACGGAACTCACCTGTGGTTCTTGGGACCGCATCAGCAGGTCAGATATGTCACCTGTAAGGTGGACCTGAAATTGAAATGTATACATTTGAAAGGATGAACTTAAAAAATAACAAGAGAAACGCTTACACATTTAGGCTACATGTTAACATATGAAGAGGTAGACATCATTGTCTAATGACTGGGGTCTGGAATTGTGCTGATGAAGTACTAGAAGGTGTTTTTAGATAAAAACTTGCTGGGAAATGTTTTGCCATTAAGCTTTGGATAAATACGGTAACTTTTTTTTCAATGTTCCCCACAGACCACTCTGCTGCTCTGTGGAGTATAGAGACAGGAAAATGTCTGCTTAGATATGCTGGCCATGCCGGATCAGTCAACTCCATCAAGTTTCACCCTACGGAACAGATGGCCCTGACAGGTATGCTAATGTATGGTAATGCCACAAATACACCACATGCAGGTGTTAACCTGTGTTGTAGATTGTATGACTGTTATAGTTAGTTCAGCTGTTGTTCAACTGTGCCATCACCTCAGTACAGATGTGTTGAAACATCTCTCTCATCAGCGAGTGTTCACTTATCTTTCCCTCCGTTTTGACGTGTTTCATCGTCCCATTCATAATCTCTGTTCTCTCTGTGTGTGTTTGCTATGGTAGCTGTGAGTTGGCACATCGTTAGAACTATGAGATGTGATCGATGACTGTGTGTGTGTGGTGGTGTGTTTGCTAAAGTGACGCTTCTCAGTCCATCTGTGTTTATTCATGTTTGTGTGTGTGTTCGTGTTTCCTCAGCGTCTGGGGACCAGACGGCTCACATCTGGCGCTACATGGTGCAACTGCCCGTCATCCCGCCTCTAGCAGATATCAGCGTGAGTCTCATCCCCTGTCTTCTACTCACTCACTCACTCACTCACTCACTCACTCACCACCCTTCATCATATCTCTCATATAAGCACCTTTCTCTCATGTGGACATTTACTCACACACCTCTCTCTCACATACCTCTAACTCACTCATAGTTACTCTTAAATAATGAATGAAAAGGAGATACATTTTAAGATAAGGGCCCTGTAAAGAAACTCTGTTCCTCTCTCTTCCCCCACTGCCCTAGGCACTGTGTGACGACGAGCTGGACTTCTCAGACAGGGAGGATGGTGACGGGGACGGGGAGGGTCCGTGCAGTGAGGTCCCCACCATCCGCGTGGCCACCACCACCTTGAAGAGCCACCAAGGGGTGGTCATCGCTGCAGACTGGCTGGTAGGGGGCAAGCAGGTGGTCACTGCTTCCTGGGACCGGGCTGCCAACCTATATGAGGTGGAGACCTCAGAGCTGGTCCACACACTGACAGGTAGGCACAGAGGACGGACACATCCCGACTATAGGAGTGTAGGGGAATCTAAGTATAGCCCATCTGCATATGTATTATCAATGGTTCTCTTCATTGCAATTTCCTCTCCCTGCATGCTGTGGTGGGCAACGCTACAATGTAAAAAATACATTCAAACCTGTGCCCGAGCGAGCCCCTGGCTGTTGTTTACGAAAAACAATAAACTAGCCTGCCAATATTGTTGCACTTGCGAAGTCTAGGGGTCCTAGGCCTAGTTACATGGTCTGTAACCTGAATGAATGGGTACATTTATGTGAGAAATCGGCATCTGAGGACAGTGTTATGTGCCCAGGAGACAACAACTTGCCAAGTTCAGGGGAAGCTCTGTCTTAACGATCCACTTGGACGAGAGGTCATGTTCAGATGGGGACAAAAATAAATATGTACAAAAAGGAGAACTACTATAAAGTCTACTGAGTCAAGTCTGACCTTTTACCTATATTTAATATGGGTGATTATTCAATAGCAACCAGTGCCTAAAATGAACACCCGCCACCTGCCAAATGTGGGTATATTTTGGCGTTGGCGGGTAAAATGTATATTTCACCAGCCACGTTGGCGGGTGGTCAGTGCTCCACAGTGCGAACATTTCACTCGTGTTTCCCTAACAAAAAAAGATTGCAGTTTTGAAATTGCAGTAACTGCAGGCGACTGGTGTTTTGGTCGCAGTAATAAAATAAAAAGGTATTATTTTGGACGCAGTAGTTGCGTACTGCACTCTAACTGCAGTTATAAACTCGGTGGTTCGAACCCTGAATGTTGATTGGCTGACAGTTGTGGTATCAGACAGTATACCACTGGTATGACAAAACATTTCAATTTACTGCTCTAATTACGTTGGTAACCAGTTTCTAATAGCAATAAGGGACCTCGGGTTTGTGGTATATGGCCAATATACCACGGCTAAGGGCTGTATCCAGGCACTCTGTGTTGTGTTGTGCATAAGAACAGCCCTTAGCCGTGGTACGTTGGCCATTTACCACACCTCCTCGGGCCTTATTGCAGTCAAAGTGCAGTATAATGAAGCAATCTCTTTTCTTAGGGGTTGTGAATAGAAATATGATTACATTTATAGTCAAATAAATGCTGCAGTAGCTGTTTTCAAAGTATTTCTGACGTTTTGTTTCATAGCTGGTAAATGAATGGTACAAAATCAGAAGACTACGAATCTATAGAGCTTATTCCACCTCGCACTTTGACACTGCCTGGCTAGGGGCTGTGCCAATGTAAATTTTTAGAAGCGCTGCGCACAAGCATAAACGTTGGTCTAATTTCCTTTAAATGAAAGTCTACTGAAGTGAGACTTTGTCCTTGTGTCTCTTGGCTATTTGCATTGTTTTGTTCACAAGCTAGGTTGTTTTTCTATGTTTGAGTTTCAACTTCTAGGGAAGTGAAGACAACGCTTCTACTAGTCAGACTCACCATGACGAAAAAAGATTGCAGTCAGAGTGCAGTATAACTGCAGTTTGCTGCAAATACTGCGTCCAAAACAACAATGTTCAGTGCAGTAACCGCAGTTACAGTGCAGTAACCGTAGTTCAACTGCATTGTACTGCAGTTATTCTCCAAAATACCATTCGACTGTAGTCATTGCACTTTTACTGCAGTTTAAAAACTGAAATCTTTCTTTGTAAGAGCAATCTCACAGGCACAAACATGACTCAAGTCGCACTACCACAGTAAACTCTCGCCAACCATTAAAGGGGCAGGTGAATTTTTTGTCTCTGTAATATTTTGGTCAAAATTAAGTTAAACAATATACCACATGACTTCTTACTAGTAATACATTTGTTTTAGAAACATTACAAACCATGCTCATTTGTTTTTGTTTGTAGTGTAAAAAATATATTTGGGCTGGTAAAAAAATCTTGAGTGGCTGGTAAATTTTATGCCCTGATGGAAACACTTGGTATCCCTGGAGTTAAACAGTTTAGATACCTGGGAGTTGATGTCCACCCCACAGTCCAATTCATAGTTACAAATAATTACAACAAGATTATCAAAGACGTGGTGTCAGATCTGGAAAGATCAACATTTCCAGATTAATTAAAATCACGGATCTCTATTATCAAGATGAACACGCTTTAACTTTTTGAGCTCAATGCTCCCTCTGGCACCACCGACTGGATATTGTAATAAATTGCATTCCTCAGTCTCTAAAACATGCCTCCATTGCGTTAAACGACATACTCTGTCAAGGAAAAAGAGGGCAGGTGGCCAATGCCTTCCAATTTTTTATTTTTTATTTCTGGTCATTTGTTCTCCGGCCTCTTTCCACATGGTTTGATCCAGATGCTAAGGTGGCTTGGCATCCCATAGAGGACAACCTACCTAGTACATTCGCACTGGTTGCAGGATCTGGTCCACTCCAACGTCTCCTTGAGATACTCCAAAACAAAATTTGTCCCCTTAATAACACAGGCCATCTCTGTGTGTCGCACCGTCGAAGAATTATCCAAAACCAATTGGTACAATCACTCTCCTTTGTTCCACAATTCCGACATCTGTTTGGGGGGCCGCCCTATATCCTTCCACCACTGGAGTGACAAGGGTGTACACATCAAGGTAATGTTCTCGATGAGGGAGGGCTCTGTGCATTTTAGAATTTACAAACAACTTTTAATTTACCGGGAAAATCGTTATTTTATTTACAACTTTGCTCTGCCATGCGAAACACTACCAATTCACCCCCTCCGGAAAATTGTTGGGATCTGGCCTAAACCCAGGGCACTAGTTTCTGAGAAGCGTCTCAGAAGCCCCTGTCAATTGACCACTATGGAAGAAAGACTTCTCACCTTAAGTCACTGAAATTAACTGGCAAACTGTAATCGATTTCCTTCTAGAAATCCTCATCAACAGAACAACCATTTACATTTTGTCTTCAGATCTTATCTGACCCGTGCAGGCTGTTCCAAATGAAAATACATCCAACACTGAAATGCTCTCTATGCCCTCAGGATGCTCCTGGTACCTTTATTCATATGGTCTGGGAGTGCCCTGAGGTATCCCAATTTTGGAGACTAGTCTCCAATATGCTCTCCACAATGCACTCTAAACATGTTCCATGCTCACTG
Organism: Salvelinus alpinus; assembly: GCF_045679555.1. Taxonomy (NCBI): domain Eukaryota; kingdom Metazoa; phylum Chordata; class Actinopteri; order Salmoniformes; family Salmonidae; genus Salvelinus; species Salvelinus alpinus. The sequence continues at coordinate 75,310,421 of NC_092093.1, forward strand.
CAGATTATACTGTTCAGTGACACCTCCAAATTGGATTTCTCTTTGCAAGAAAAGCGATTATGGCTGGCTGGCCTCACGGCAGCCAATAAAATGTTTACCTGTCGATGGAAACTTCCCCATTCACTATCTAAACATTAATGGTTACTGTCCTTTACTGACATGACTCAATAAGAGCTTTCGGTGACGCGACTGCATGGCGCATAATGCCATAACATTCACTATTGGACTTCTGCAGTGGTTAAGATAAAATAATATATTTTAAATGACCTTGAGTATCTGTAGCGGTCATGTGGGTGGGTGCTGCTGTCCTGTGAGGGGTAGGGGCGGGTGGGTGTAGTGGTCCTGTGGGATGGTAAGGGGGGGCTGTGCTTAATTTGGATCCGGCACCTCTTGAGTTTTGGATTGTTCCAGAATCCAGTAGGCCTAACTCTCATGACATTTCTTTTCACTGTTTGCAAAGTAACATTTTGAATAAAAGCGATCAGAGTTGATTTCAGTTGGCTCTGTAATTCTAATGTCCCCTAAAAAAAAATGTGTGAAAAGAAAGACTTTCAGCCCGTGCCTAATTTTCTAAGAATTGATCTGGGTTGGGCGACCCGGGTTTATCGTTGTAGCCTAGAGACCAACACGTGGCCGTTGCTGTGGGGAGAGAGAGAAGCGTGCCTGTATCTCTTACAGAACTAGAATGACATTCACTTTATATTACAGTACCAGTCAAAAGTTTGGACACACCTACTCATTCAAGGGTTTTTCTTTATTTTTTCTTTTTTTTTTTTAATTGTAGAATAATAGTGAAGACATCAAATCTTTGAAATAACACTTGTGTTTAACAAGTGTTAAACAAATAAAAATATATTTTATATTTCATATTCTTCAAAGTAGCCACCCTTTGCCTTGATGGCAGCTTTGCACATTCTTGGCATTCTCTCAACCAGCTTCACCTGGAATGCTTTTCCAACAACCTTGAAGAAGTTCCAGTATATGCTGAGCACTTGCTGGCTGCTTTTCCTTCACTCTGCCGTCCAACTCATCCCAAACCATCTCAATTGGGTTGAGGTTGGGTGATTGTGGAGGCCAGGTCATCTGATGCAGCAATCCATCACTCTCCTTCTTGGTCAAATAGCCCTTACACACAATGAAGGTGTGTTTTGGGTCATTGTCTTGTTGAAAAACAAATGATAGTCCCACTAAGCGCAAACCAGATGGGATGGCTTATCGCTGCAGAATGCTGTGGTAGCCATGTTGGTTAAGTGTGCCTTGAATTCTAAATAAATCAGACTGTGTCACCAGTAAAGCACCCCCACACCATCACACCTCCTCCTCCATGCTTCACGGTGGGAACCACACATGCGGAGATCATCCGTTTACCTACTCTGCGTCTCACAAAGACACGGCGGTTAGAACCAAAAATCTCCAATTTGGACTCATCAGACCAAAGGACAGATTTCCACCAGTCTAATGTCCATTGCTCGTGTTTCTTGGCCCAAGCAAGTCTCTTCTTCTTATTGGCGTCGTTTAGTAGTGGTTTCTTTGCATCAATTCGACCATGAAGGCCAGATTCACACAGTTGAACAGTTGATGTTGAGATGTCTGTTACTTGAACTCTGTGAAGCATTTATTTGGGCTGAAATTTCTGAGACTGGTAACTCTAATGAACTTATCCTCTGCAGCAGAGGTAACTCAGGGTTTTCCTTTCCTGTCGCGGTCCTCATGAGAGCCAGTTTCATCATAGCGCTTGATGGTTTTTGCGACTGCACTTGAAGAAACTTTCAAAGTTGACATTTTCCGGATTGACTGACCTTCATGTAATGATGGACTGTTCTTGCCATAATATGGACTTGGTCTTTTACCAAATAGGGCTATCTTCTGTATACCACCCCTACCTTGTCACAACACAACTGATTGGCTCAAACACATTAAGAAGGAAAGAAATTCCAAAGCTGTGCAAAGCTGCCATCAAGGCAAAGGGTGGCTACTTTGAAGAATTTCAAATATAAAATATATTTTGATTTGTTTAACACTTTTTTTTTTTTTGGTTACTACATGATTACATATGTGTTATTTCATAGTTTTGATGTCTTCACTATTATTCTATAATGTAGGTAATTGTCAAAATAAAGAAAAACCCTTGAATGAGTAGGTGTGTCCAAACTTTTGACTGGTACTGTATATCTCTCCCTCTGCTCAGATTGACATGAGCCTGCAACTATTGTCTCTCCTGCGTTGCAATTCATCATTTATTTCCTTATAGAATAATAGCCGCGGGAAGGGTGTTGCAGTACCCATGATGAATTGAAAAGCATTTGCCAACATTATAGAATTACTGCTGTCTGTTCAGAAATAAATTTAATCATTCAGTACTCTACACCAGGAGAAGGCCTATAATTTAGCCACAGAGGATCAATGGCTTTTAAATGTTTTATTATTGCCTAGCTGTGGATTATGTGTAGCCCAATCACAGTCCAGAATGTGCGGCAAATCTGTCAGTTAACAGCATGCAGCCAAAACAGGACTTTCGCAATATTTCAAATACAATCGCGGGAAAACACAGGTTGGAGAGCAAATGGCTCCTGCTGAAAAGAGAATACTCTAATCTGTCTGTAGAGGCTACCAAAATATTCAATCAACTTCCAAATAGGCCTATTGAGTGGACGGCGTTGTTTTACAAAGTAAAACAAGAGAGATGCTTTTGGCATGAGCGCACCTGCCATCTCCGGTGTGTGAGCTGTACATCATTGGGCGAGTTAGTGAAACTGGAAAGCTTTTTTAGGACTATAATATCCTCCTCATATTGTACAATATGTGTGTCTCCACACACCTAGGCCTAGGCTATTGATAGATTCAAGACAAGGTCGTTTTTATTGATCTCAGATTCTGTTTGTCAGTGTCAAAGTGGCCTGTCATTTTGATAATTTGTGCGGTATTAAAAAAGATTCTGCTAAATGTCAAATTGCATGAAATGCTTTTAGAAAAGGACACATTTTTCCCGGACCCTAGGCTACAAAAAGTGGTGTGAGGGTAAAGTTTTAGAATCCTGCTATTTTCTCGTTTGTTTAATTTTATGATTGAGTGTGTGCGGAACAGAGGGTTATTTTTACCCCTCTGTCAATAGAAATTAAATTAAATGTTATACAAGTAAATACAACCTAAAGATTCAAAACCAAACGAAAGGTCTCATGGACACCAAACAAACAGAAGCCTCATGGTTTGCAAGCTGAGACCCTGAATGACGATCACCTTAATTATCAGCACCTGATATGCGTATCAACCAGGCTCAGCACCTGGACAAAGTTGCTGCTGCCCCCTGTGGGAATGAATTGTTGAAGTGTATCCTGGATAGTGTATTTGTCTATGCCCTAACACTAACCTTGCCCTCATATCATAACACTGTCATGTTAAGTACAGTTTCACACGGACCCAAATCTTTAATACTGTGTGTGTGTCCAGGCCACGACCAGGAGCTGACCCACTGCTGTACCCATCCAAGCCAGCGTCTGGTGGTCACCTCGTCCAGAGACACCACCTTCCGTCTGTGGGACTTCAGAGACCCCTCCATCCACTCTGTTAACGTGTTTCAGGGACACACCGAGTGAGTTACACACACACACACACACAGTCCCCTACAAGCAATTTAGGTGCTTAACGTCACACGTGATGTCGTATTGTTATTTCAGTGGCTATACTATACATAATATTCACTAAAACAGAAGCAGTTGTAAGGTTGGAGCTAATTCCTCCACAAGATGGCAGTGCAACATCTTATTTCACACATAGAGCAGTCGCTACATCACCACTCTGAAGCATTCTCCTACCATTTTCAGTGTTTTTATGTTTTTCTTTCTTTTTAAAAACATGTCACATTAATTTCCTGGGCCCGACTGGCTTTAGGCAAAATCCTCCACTTGCCTCTTGATCATTTATTATTGAGCACTTCATCTTCACCACTTTCACCACCTTCTGAGACTCACTTCCTCCTTCAGCTCTCTCCATTTATCACTCCTTTTCCCCGTTAATCCCTCGCTCATCCCCGCTCTGTGTAATTTGGCCCCTCTCGTTCCAATGCTGTTAAAGGCTCAATTTGAGTGGCTCATTTGAAAACGTGGACTGTCAGCTCCCCCCAAACCCTCCACCCCCCCTCTTACTCTCAAACCATTTGAATGTGACTCCTGTCGTCAGTCTCGTTAATGCAAAGTGGTGTAGTACAGGCAGGCTGCTTCTGGCAGCCTTTGATTGCTGGGGATTACATGGTGCTCATTATGTTCGACCCCAACATGTATAATTCCTACAGATCCCCACTTTCATTCTCTCTCATAGACAATCACTGTAATGAGATTAGCACAAGCACACAGCCAGCCACTCAGTGTGTGTGTGTGTGTGTGTGTGTCGGCTGTCTGTCGTGGCCCGTTAGTGCTAAGGCAATTACCTTCTCCTTCCTCTCTCTACGTTCACAGCATCTCAAGCAAGTCAACTGATACCTCCTCCACTCGCCTGAATCACTCCCTCGCTCACACCCTCGCTCTCTCTCGCTCGCCTTTTTCTAAGACAAAAAGGGTTCGTTTTTTGAGCTAAGTCAACCATTGAGCAACAGCTGCAGTTCATTGTAGTCAGAACTACCACATAAAGCTCACCCATGATGTGAAGTGCTCTAAAAACATGGCTGCTTATAACTTTGTAGCTTTAGTACTCTGATAAATGCTAAAAAATGGCCAAAATTGAAAATTACTCAAACTATCCACGTGTGAACAAAGTCTGTGTCCCTCTTGAACCATTCATAGTTGTTCATCTTTATACGAGCTCTTTAACTAAGAACTATATTATAACTCAGTCCCTCAGAACCCTTAACAGTAATGATGAGTGGGAGGAGGTCTATTTATATTCAGAGGTAGGCAGTGAAATCGTGTCTTACAGTTCTGTTTCTAGACCTGGAATAATAAATTACTTGTTTAAGAACGTGTTTACTTTAACACGTGCAAACTGTATCTGAAAAACTGCTCTCTCGTGTGTGTGTATGTGTGTGTGTGTTAGCTGAGACAGCTGTTAGTCCTAATGAGTGTCAGTCATAGCAGTGTGTGTGCTGATTGAGGCCCTCTCAGGGAACCCAGTGTTGCAGTAGACTGTTTGTGTGTGTACTGTCAGCTGTAGGGAGACGCTTGGCTGCCCTGCACCCAACAAGATGAATGAGGCCCACACACAGCCTGGCAGGAGGCCTCCCTGTGAAGGCACAGTCGGACGAACGCACGCACGCGCGCGCACACAAACTCATGTCCCCTGGCCCTGGAACTCCCTACAACCGCTTTGTCCCGCCACACACACACGTCATGTGGAGCCATGAGTTATGAGCTGCTGAGTGACACCACAGAGGGGCTTTCCCTTAGGGAGCTCCTGTCGTACACACTGACAGCAGGGGGTTAGAAATGCTGCAATCTGTTTCAGAAGGGACAAATATGTGACAAACAAAACGCCTGATTAGTTTGACTATAGAGAGTAGCTGTTGGTCATATCACTGCTACCAAATACCAAGCCCCTCATTTGGACACACATTGTACCATTTGCAGAATGTTTTCGTACAGTACTTTAAAATGCCAATTGTAATCATTGGTTAAATGGCAGAGGATGCTACTAGGTACAATTGTCTCTGGGGAGGGGTGTCTTAGGATGTTTGGATTAGATGTTTCTTCCCACAGTATCTGTCTCTTGTTCAGAGGTTTGTCTTGTCTGAATTGGCTCCGCAGCGTGACTAAAGAAGAATACAATGGCCTAGCTGTTAAGCCTAGCGATTAAGAGCGTTGGGCCAGTAACAGAAAGGTCGCTGGGTCAAACCCCGAGCCGACTAGGAAAACTCTGTGCCGTTGAGCAAGGTGCTTAACCATAATTGCTCCTGTCAGTCGTTATGGATAAGAGCGTATGCTAAATTACTAAAATGTACAGTTGAAGTCGGAAGTTTACATACACCTTAGCCAAATACATTTCAACTTTTCACAATTCCTGACATTTAATCCTAGTAAAAATTCCCTGTCTTAGGTCAGCTAGGACCACCACTTTATTTGAAGAATGTGAAATGTCAGAATAATAGTAGAGAGAATGATTTATTTCAGTTTTTATTTCTTTCATCACATTCCCAGTGGGTCAGAAGTTTACATACACTCAATTAGTATTTGGTAGCATTGCTTTTAAATTTTTTAAATTGGGTCAAACTTCCCACAATAAGTTGGGTGAATTTTAGACCATTCCTCCTGACAGAGCTGGTGTAACTGAGTCAGGTTTGTAGGCCTCCTTGCTCGCACACGCTTTTTCAGTTCTGCCCACAAATGTTCTATAGGATTGAGGTCAGGGCTTTGTGATGGCCACTCCAATACCTTGACTTTGTTGTCCTTAAACCATTTTGCCACAACTTTGGAAGTATGCTTGGGGTCATTGTTCATTTGGAAGACCCATGCGACCAAGCTTTAAGTTCCTGACTGATGTCTTGAGATGTTGCTTCAATATATCCACATAATTTCCCTTCCTCATGATGCCATCTATTTTGTGAAGTGCACCAGTCCTTCCTGCAGCAAAGCACCCCCACAACATGGTGCTGCCACCCCCGTGCTCCACAGTTGGGATGGTGTTCTTCGACTTGCAAGCCTTCCCCTTTTTCCTCCAAACATAGCGATGGTCATTATGGCCAAACAATTCTATTTTTGTTTCATCAGACCAGAGGACATTTCTCCAAAAAGTACGATCTTTGTCCCCATGTGCAATTGCAAACCGTAGTCTGGCTTTTTTATGGAGGTTTTGGAGCAGTGGCTTCTTCCTTGTTGAGCGGCCTTTCAGGTTATGTCGAAACTCGTTTTACTGTGGATATAGATACTTTTGTACCTGTTTCCTCCAGCATCTTCACAAGGTCCTTTGCTGTTGTTCTGGGATTGATTTGCACTTTTCGCACCATAGTACATTCATCTCTAGGAGACAGAACGCGTCTCCTTCCTGAGTGGTATGACGGCAGCGTGGTCCCATGGTGTTTATACTTGCGTACTATTGTTTGTACAGATGAATGTGGTACCTTCAGGCGTTTGGAAATTACTCCCAAGGATGAACCAGTACAATTTTTTTCTGACATCTTGGCTGATTTCTTTTGATTTTCCCATGATGTCAAGCAAAGAGGCACTGAGTTTAAAGGTAGGCCTTGAAATACATCCACAGGTACACCTCCAATTGACTCAAATTATGTCAATTAGCCTATCAGAAGCTTCTAAAGCCATGACATCATTTTCTGGAATTTTCCAAGCTGTTTAAAGGCACAGTCAACTTAGTGTATGTAAACTTCTGACCCACTGGAATTGTGATACAGTGAATTATAAGTGAAATAATCTGTCTGTAAACATTTGTTGGAAAATGACTTGTGTCATGCACAAAGTCGATGTCCTAACCGAATTGCCAAAACTATAGTTTGTTAACAAGAAATTTGTGGAGTGGTTGAAAAACGAGTTTTAATGACTCCAACCTAAGTGTATGTAAACTTCCGACTTCAACTGTAAATGTAACAATTGAATGTTTCTGATAACATGTCCTCTTGACAGAGCAGCACAGTGTAATGTTGCAGGGGAGCGTCAGTGTAAAGGGTTTAATAGATAGAGAGCTTTGGGAAGGAGTAGCTCATTTGCAGTGTCTTCAGACGCAATTATAGCTAATGCACAGTGACAGAGCATGGTGGCAGTCAAAAGCACAGCATATTCAGCCTCTAAGTCCCCCCTTATAGTTGTGAAATAATTGTAAGTGCGTGCCAAATGCCACCCTATTCGCTGTGTAGTGCACTATTTTTGACCAGGATCCACATGGCTCTGGTCAACAGCAGTGCACTGTATAGGGAACAGGGTGCCTTTTGGGACATGGCCAATGTACATGAGCTAACACGTAAAGTGCAGATGAGAAGTGGCAGCAGACTTGCTTTACCAACGGGATGCCATGTCGCGTTTGTCTCTCGCTTCTGTTCCGAGGCGTTTGATCACAGGCAGGCATCTGTGTGTGTGTGTGTCTGTGTGTCTGTGTCTGTCTAACACAGCGCTTCAGAGGAATATGCCAACATAAATCTGATTCTATAGTCACTGTGAATGTTCGTCGAAAAAATATAGAGAACAGGTTCTATTTGACAGGTTAGAATCTTCTATAAATATGATATGCATAGAAACGGGGAGGAAATGTTTGATCGTTATGATACTCAAACAAAGAAATGCCTTATTATATGAATTATTTTATTTTATGTACGCCAAATATATTTTTAGGATGTTTGCTGAAAAATGCTGTGTATGATTTGTAATGCAGAATCTACACTCACATTAATGATAGCTAAGGATGTAGACCTAAAAGATCATGTCAGGGGTTAATAGGTGGACGTCTCTCGTTAGCCTTTAACAAAAACTGTCCCAGTCACTGATACCCCTGGGCCTTCTCCTTCCCTCCTACCCCATTCTCCCCTTTTCCTAATGAGCCTTGACCTTGCTTGTCAGTCGGCTCAGGAGAGACTTTCAGAATACCTCCCAAGTTATAATAGGACTTTAATAACGCAACCTTACCTTACAATGTTAAAAAGTGCATTGGACTGGTTAGCTATTCCCTATATAGTGTACTACTTTTGACCTGAGCACTATGAGCCTGGGTCAAAAGTAGTACACTATATAGGGGATAGGGTGCCATTTGGGATTTAAAATTGCCCATGAGCGAGCCCCCCCCCCCCCCCCGGTGGTCATATACGTACAGTTGGGCACGGCCCCACATCTTTAATATGGCAGAGTTTAGCCCCTTAATTATACCGTAATATAATGTCAATTTAAATTAAAGATGGCTAGGAGTTAGCCAGTGAGTGAGGCTAAGGTGGTGCTGCATGGGGCTTTTCTGCTGCTAATCTTAATCAGAACGAACAGAGCGCCAAATCGAATCCTCCTGGCTCCTTCAGTAGAGAGAGGGATAGAGAGAGGGGGGTTGGAAGAAAAAGATGACAGTGATGTGTGAAAGGAATAAGAAATCTTAAATGAGTCCATTAAAGGAATGGTCCTGACCTCAGCGACGTGTGAGAGCGACGCGCTACATCACGCCTGGCTCCCGCCTGGGAAGTTGTGCTGAGGTGAGCACTTTTGGGCCAACCTCTACTGACCCTCAGAGACTACAATGATTTTCAAGACACTCACACTACCCACCCCTCACCACCCCCCACCCCAGGCTAAACACTGAGCACCTCCTCAGGCTACTGATGTCAGAACATGCCCTCTACACTGTCACTCTGCTCCAGTAGCTGTGGCTCACAGATCCCACCCACCAAGCAGCCTCCCCAGTGCCGGAGGCAGGCGTACCCAGTGACGGCACACTGAGAGGCAACCGCAGGGCTGGGGAGAGGATCTCCACTCTGGAACTGCCTGACTGTTACACCCCCGCTGGTAGATTATTAAAAATAGTCTTAACCTCCTTCCTCACGGTTTATATCACTCTCATTTATGAATGACTGTGTGACGGCAGGGAGATGACTCTCCCTACAGGCTGAATGACTTCACTTGAGTCTTAGAAGAAAAGTAACACACCTTTAAAGATCCACATAAAGTGAAACCGCACCACTGGTCGCCCCAGGCGGGTTAGTTATTAGTGAAATAAACTGTGTTTGTTGTTTGAATGAACGTCTGATGTTGTAATATCGCAAACGGACGTGGTAGTTTCACCGCTACGAATTCCAGCTTTAATAGACTCCATTTTCCTGTTGTTTGCCAGCAGTGTTTTGATGTGATAGCTTTGAGATACTTTTTTTGTTTGTTTTTGATTTGATATGCTACATGGCCAAAAGTATGTGGACACCTGCTCGTCGAAGATCTCATTCCAAAATCATGGGATTAATATACAGTTGGTCCCCCCCCTTTGCTACTATAACATCCTCCACTCTTCTGGGAAGGCTTTCTAGTATATGTTGGAACATTGCGGCAGGGATTTGCTTCCATTCAGCCACAAACATTATTGAGGTTGGGCACTGATGTTGGGCTAGGCCTGGCTCGCAGCCGGTGTTCCAATACATCCCAAAGGTGTTCGATGGGGTTGAGGTAAGTGTTCTGTGCAGGCCAGTCAAGTTCTTCCACGCTGATCTCAACAAACTATTTCTGTATGGACCTCGCTTTGTGCTCTTGGGCATTGTCATGCTAAAACAGGAAAGGGCCTTCCCAAAACTGTTGCCACAAAGTTGGAAGCACAGAATCGTCTAGAATGTCATTGTATGCTGTAGCGTTCAGATTTCCCTTCACTGGAACTAAGGGGCCTAGCCCGAATCGTGAAAAGCAGCCCCAGACCATTATTCCTCCTCCACCAAATTTTACAGTTGGTACTATGCATTCGGGCAGGTTGCGTCCTCCTGGCATCCACCAAACCCAGATTTGTCCGTCGGACTGCCAGATGGTGAAGCGTGATTCATCACTCCAGAGAACGTGTTTCCACTGCTGCAGAGTCCAATGGCGGCGAGCTTTACACCACTCCTGCCAACGCTTGGCATTGTGCATGGTGATCTTAGGATTGTGTGAGGTTGCTCAGCCATGGAAACCCATTTCATGAAGCTCCCGACGGACAGTTATTGTGCTGACGTTGCTTCCAGAGGTAGTTTGACACTCCGTACTGAGTGTTGCAACCGAGCACAGACAATTTGTACCCCGCTTCAGCACTCGACAGGCCCGTTCTGTGAGCTTGTGTGGCCTACCACTTCGCGGCTGAGCTGTTGTTGCTCCTAGACATTTCCACTTCACAATAACAGCACTTTCAGTTGACCGGACAGCTCTAGCAGGGCAGATATTTGATGAAGTGACTTGTTGGAAAGGTGGCATCATATGAGAGTGCCACGTTGAAAGTCACTGAGCTCTTCAGTAAGGCCATTCTATTGCCAATGTTTGTCTATGGAGATTGCATGGCTGTTTGTTCGATTTTATACACCTGTCAGCAACCGGTGTGGCTAAAATTGCCGAATCAAGTCATTTGAAGGGGTGTCCACATACTTTTGTCCATGTAGTGTAGATTTGATGGCTTTGAGAGATTTTAACAATGATCATTCTGTTTTTTGTGTGTGTGTGTCTCTCCAGCACGGTGACGTCAGCTGTGTTCACAGTGGGGGACAACGTGGTGTCGGGGAGTGACGATCGTACCGTCAAGGTGTGGGACTTGAAGAACATGAGGTCGCCCATAGCAACCATCCGCACGGACTCTGCTGTTAACAGGTAGGAGAGGCATTTAATTGTATGTGAAGAGCTGAAAAAAGACCAACAGAGCTCGTACAATTCAGAACATTTTATGGTCATGTTTTCCAAAATGTTTTAGTTTGAACTCAAGCACAGTTCAGATTGATAGTTTAGGTGTAGTGGTTGAGTGACAGCTCCACCTGTACATATAGTTATTAATAGCATTGTCAAGAACACATCAAGTCAAGCTTTATTCCCTTCTCTTGTCTAACACGCCATACTCTCTGTATGAACTCCTTCCAGGATAAGTGTCTCAGCCAACCAAAGAATCATCGCTCTCCCACACGACAATCGGCAAGTCAGGCTGTTTGACATGACTGGAGTAAGACTGGCACGACTACCACGCAGCAACAGACAGGTAGGTGCTGAGGGAAGAGAGCGGGAGGGAAGGAGGAAAGATTCTCCATCTATCCTTCTGTCACGCAGACAGTCCCTTCCTGAGAGGGGGAGGGAGGGAGAAACAATGGGAGCGAGATGAGAAGGAAAGATTCTCCATCTCTTTCTGTCATAGACAGCCCCTTCTGTAGAGAGGTAGAGAGTGGGAGGAGAGATTCTCCATCCCATTTCCACACATAGTCACTTCCTGCAGGCTGAGTGCTGACACTGCCTCAGTGTCTATAGCCATTAACACTGCTGATGTGGAAATGTACTGCTGCGCACCAGGGAGGTCAAAGGGTTGTTGGGGGTTTTAACTTGTGTGGGTTGTGTGTAGTTGTGTGATACTGTATACAACTCCATTGAAGTCTGTTTGAGCTTTGTTATCCATGTTGTGTGGTCTTTGAGGTTTTTCTGTGTTGGTATGTGCCTGTGTATTCCAGGGTCATCGACGCATGGTGTGCTGCTCGGTGTGGAACGAGGAGAACGCGTCATGTAACCTGTTCACCTGTGGCTTCGACCGGCAAGCCATCGGATGGAACATAAACATCCCAGCTCTGCTGCAGGAGAAGTGATGCAGGACAAGTGACACACACACTGCACATACACGGGCATGCAGACACACACACACTACACACATGCCACTGTATTTGATGTACATTATCTCCATCCACTTTGCATGGACTGAGTGTTTTTGTGTGTTTTAATGGAGAGGACAAAGTCATATTTTAAACCAATCTATATACGTAAAAATATATTTGGTTGACTCCAGAAAACACACTACTTCTATGGTCTTGTTTACTGCTGATGAACATGAATGGGTGAATAGCAAACCCTAGTTGATCTTGCATGCACTCAAACTCCCGTCAATGTATTTGTAAAACTGTCTGAAGAACGATAGGAGAGGCAATACATTTGTACCACGCGTATCATATGGTGGCCTGGTCTAACCCAGATGGAGGATCTTTACACTGAGTGGGTAATCTTGGCTGTTTTCACCCTCTTTGGCCTGCATGATCAAGGGCTAGGAGTTTACTATACTGTGTCATCTAGAGGCCTACTACACATTTGACCTACTGAGTTGTTTTGAGTCAGTCACATTTTACACTGTCCATTGTACAGATTTCTTTTTAAAAACAATTTTTTTGCCATGCTGTTAGGATACATCTGCCTTGTTCTTTCTATACTGTGTAGTACTCAATATGACTAGGTGGGTGTACTGTAGATTTGACAATAGGGAACCTGCAATTATGTTTTTTTGCAAGAAAATGCATTCATGCATGCAGCAGCAATGGGGCTTGTTCAATATCATATTTCACATTTCCTCCATGTGTCACAATGTGCTGATATGGTTACTGGTCACCTGCTTAGATAAATATGCTTGACTGATATTAATGTTTGCTGTACATAGATCTCAATGAAAATTATAGATGATCAGCTTGAAGTGTGTAGTCCTCCTGGCCAGTACACTGTTTACTGTATTGCATAGGCTAATCTAATGTTGAATATGTGATCATAACATCCTCCAATAGCAAAGCCACAAAAGAGCTCAATAAAATGATTTGGTTAATTATCACCATGGTTACACAGGAAATTGGCTGAGGCGCGTCAGGATGAAGTATAGTTCGGATGATTAGGGCCAGGAGTTTTTCCGACTCATGTTACCTGACCACGAAGAAATTTAACCGTAGTTATAGGATACACAGTGCCTTCAGAAAGTATTCACACCCCTTGATTTTTTCCACATTTTGTTGTTAAAGTGGGATAAAAATGGATTTAATTGTCATTTTTTTGGCAACGATCTACACAAAATAGTCTGTCAAAGTGGAAGAAAAATACTTTTTTTTAAATCTTTGGAAAATAAACACTAATATAACTTGATTAGATAACAATTCAACCCTCCGAGTCAATACATGTTAGAATCATTTTTGCCGGTGATTTACAACTGTGAGTATTTCTGGGTATGTCTCTTAAGAGCTTTGCACACCTGGATTGTACAATATTTGCCCATTATTCTTAAAAAATTTTTTTTATTCAAGCTCTGTCAAGTTGGTTGTTGATCATTGCTAGACAGCCATTTTCAAGTCTTGCCATAGATTTTTAAGCCGATTTCTAAGTCAAAACTGTAATTAGGCCAATCGAACATTCAACATCGTCTTGGTAAGCAACGCCAGTGTATATTTGGCCTTGTGTTTTAGGTTATTGTCCTGCTGAAATGTTAATTTTTCTCCCAGTGTCTGTTGGAAAGCAGACTGAACAAAGTTTTCCTCTAGGATTTTTCCTGTGCTTATCTCTATTCCATTTCTTTTCATTCCTAAAAAGTCCCTAGTCCTTGTCGATGACAAGCATACCCATAACATGATGCAGCCACCACACCGTGCTTGAAAATATGAGGAGTGGGACTCCGTGATGTGTTGTGTTGGATTTGCCCCAAACAATAACGCTTTGTATTCAGGACAAAAAGTTAATTTCTTTGCCACATTTTTTGCAGTATTACTTTACTGCCTTATTACAAACAGGATGCATGTTTGGGAATATTTGTGTTCTGTACAGGCTTCCTTCTTTTCACCCTGTCATTTAGGTTAGTTTTGTGGAGTAACTACAATGTTGTTGATCTATCCTCAGTGTTCTCCTATCACAGCCATTAAACTCTAACTGTTTTAAAATCACCATTGGCCTTCCTCTCCGGCAACTGAGTTAGGAAGGAGGCCTCTATCATTTTAGTGACTGGGTTTATTGATAAACGATCCAAAGTGTAATTAATAACTGCATTATGCTCAAAGGGATATTCAATGTCTGCTTATTTATTTTGGATCTACCAACAGGTGCCCTTTGCGAACCCTTGGAAAACCTCCCTGGTCTTTGTGGTTGAATACTTATTGACTCAAGACATTTCAGCTTTTCATTTTTAATTTGGAAACATTTCAAAAATAAATTCCACTTTGACATTATGGGGTATTGTTTGTAGATCAGTGACACAAAATCTCAATTTAACCAATTTTAAATTCGGGCTGTAACACAACAAAATGTGGAAAAAGTCAAGGGTTGTGAATACTTTCGGAAGGCTCTGTATCTAGTTGCTGCTGTAGTTTCCACTGGCCAGAAAAGTAGTGTCATGACAATGAGAGTTAACACTGTTACAGTACAACCCATCCTGAGTGACAACCATTCCTATCAAGTGCTCTTTGTATCGACATAATGTATAACCCACCCACGCTTGTTGTGAATCTGATCGCTCTTCAATAGGGTTAGTTTCGATGTTCTGCATGTGCTGTACAATAGTTAATCAACTCTACTCATGGTTGTATAAGATGAAATTTCACCAAGTGGCTTTGTTGCTGTGTTGTGTGTCTGTCACTTTCTACTGTACCTCATCTGTTTGTCTGTGTGTTGCGCATCAACATCACAGTTATACTGCTGTGATGTTTTCACAATAGATAATATAAAGAAAACTGTTATAAATTTACTGTTATAAGTTATAAATTTACACATTCAAGATGAATTCAGTATGGATAAAAAAGTTTAACGTATAAGAATGTTGTACAATGTAGTTACACATTTGCATTAATCTTGTTACCAGCATCTGTCAGAATATCAAATTACATCTGCTAATAAAATAACTTGGGGTTGTGTACAAAAAGTCACCCTATTCCCTTCATGGTGTGCTACAGTACTTTTGATCAGAGCCCTATGGACTCTGGTCAAACGTAGTGCACTAATATAGGGTATAGGGTGCCATTTGGGATGTACACGTTCCGTTTTTAGCATATAGCTCAGATTTCTTCATCATTGTACTTTTTATTTTATTCCGGCAGTTTGTACGTCACTTTCACTGTATCAGAATCATCTTTAATCTTCAAAGAGGTATGGCTGGACAGAGAACCCTCATGTATGAATTATAAGGAAGGGGGAAAAGGAATATGATTTTTTATATTTTGAACTGTGGTATGAGATTGGAAAAAGTACAGGTAGATAGGCAAGGCACAGCGGCTTCATTGTAAGAAAATATATTCACCCTAAACCTCATTCTTTCATTACACTTTTTGCACACTGTATTATCATTTTTGGGATAGATGTATTCTGCACAGATGCTTGTCAAAATCCAATTAAAAGTATGATTCCTTTTCCATTCGTTGAAATGTTTTGTATTTTCATTATGAATCTAACTGAATAGTTTAATAATTTTAACTC
Organism: Salvelinus alpinus; assembly: GCF_045679555.1. Lineage (NCBI taxonomy): Eukaryota > Metazoa > Chordata > Actinopteri > Salmoniformes > Salmonidae > Salvelinus > Salvelinus alpinus. The sequence goes on from NC_092093.1 coordinate 75,326,221, forward strand.
ATAACTGAATTTATTTGACATAAATTGAATGCTAAATTAATTTGAAAGTTCATTGAATTAATTTGAATGATACATCTCAGATAATAGAATGAGTGAACATGGTGAGTTCCCTAGTTATAATACGTAGTGTGTTACAACACTAACTGATATTGTGCTCAAGATCACAAAAATACAGAAGTAGTTTTCCTTCCTCCGTAACACAGTTATTGAGTGATGTTAGGTTGTCAACTTGATTCGTTACCTTTCTAAAGCAGAAAGGAGGCAGCAAAAATATACAAAGCTTACAGAATGTTAGCCTTTGTGTGTTTTACAGATCAATTTGTGCACATGACAAGCAAGCCAGTAAAAAAACAGACTAGGTCAAACACTTTTCTGATCTGGTTAACGATTGGTTTAAAAGAAGAGAATGCAATCAATGTTTTACTGAGACTGGAAGGAAATCTCATCCAAGTAAAGTAAATGGAAATTGAGACAGTAATAAGATCGGTCTCGAAGTAAAGTCAATACAAATAGACAGTAATAATGCTTTGCCTACATCTCAAATGGCACCATATTCCCTACATAGTGCATAGGGCTGTGGTCAAAAGTAGTGCACTATATAGGTCCTTCCCAATAGGAGGCACCCTTGGTGGCAGCCTCCAAGTAAAGTAAAGTAAATACAAATGGACAGTAATAAATCTTGGTGGCGGCCAGGTAAGTAGATTTCACAGCCCCTGGCTGCCTCCCAAATGGTACCCTATTCCCTTTATGTGGCATTGAGGAGGACATGAGCCAAGTCTAATAAACAAGCAGGTGTGGAGGAGATGATGCATGATGGTCTGGAGATCAATACGGAGGAGAGACTGGCTGTCTGTAAACCCCAACAAGCTCTCTCCCTCTTTCTATCAATATCTCTCTCTCGCTCTCTCTTGTTTTCTTGTCTCTGTCTGTCTGTCTCTCCCTTCCTCTCTGTAAAGCCCCTCTGACTGGGGGTAGTAAGCAGTCTGATGGAAAGGTCAGGGGTTAGTCACATAGATAAGGGTCGCTTGTCATCCCTCAGTGGGAATAATGTGTTTTATAACACATTTGGATTGGTTGACAGTTGACACGATCAAGGTTAGATTTCTATTTAACTTTATCAGACAAGACCTAACGGCATTCTATTGATGTCTCTTTTCTTGTTAAATCCAGAATTGCATCACCTTCAGGCTATTCCAAATCTCCTCCAGTCATGTAGGATGTTCATGTGTAATTACAAAGCAGTATTTTTTTGTGTTTGAACAAGTTGGGAAAATCCCTGGTCTTGGTATTAATACAGTACAGTAGATTTCATTCATTACTTTTGAGCGGAGTGGTATCCAGAGCCCAGCCCTAGCTCCCGATCATGTCTGTTAGATTACAGTTAGATGACCAAGCACAAGGGCCAGGCTGTGGAGTAAATAGTCAATTATGATGTTTGTTGTAGTGTGGACAGTCATGAGACATACCTGCCCTGAGGGGAAAAGAGAGATACATACAACTATCCCTTCTCATAGCTCATTTGGTGGCTCCCCACCCAGTTTGACACCTGCCACTGAGACAGGATGATTACCATTTCCAATGTATTTCCTTGGGGAAGGGAAGAGTCTCTAATATTTGTGTGTGGAGGTGATGCATCTGTGGAGACAGACAGTCATGAAAACAGTGTTTATTTCAATTCATAGTGGAAAGGGCCACATACTGTAGGCCTAAAGAACATTTTATGTGTTTTAGGTTGATAAATTGTGGTGCACACGTTACACGGTTTTCTCTTCCCACAGACCAAGCTAATGAGTATCCTAGAGACGAAATATTGCACAGTAACCTATATCATCACAAATAACCAAGACAAAGATAAAATGACCAGATTTTCAGATTTTATTCACATGTACAAACATTCACTTTTAAGGTATTACTGAAGTGCAATTTACAACCTTAGCAGCATGTATTCATAGAACTTCAATTTACATCTGAATTAGGCATATCTTCATTATCGTCTTCCCAGATTGTATTTTTTTATTGTTTAAAATTTTTACAAATATACACTCATTTAATACAACATTACCATTCAGTCATGCCATACTGTTAATATCTCTCAAAATAATCAACGGGTTTTTAACGAGGAATCAGTTTGTTATATTTGCCAGAAACCACAAAACTACACTACATGACCAAAAGTATGTGGACACCTGCTTGTCGAACGTCTCATTCCAAAATCATGGGCATTAATATGGAGTTGGTCCCCCCTTTGCTGCTATAACAGCCTCCACTCTTCTGGGAAGGCTAGATGTTGGAACATTGCTGAGAGGACTTGCTTCCATTCAACCACGAGCATTAGTAAGGTTGGACAATTAGGCCTGGCTCGCAGTCGGCATTCCAATTCATCCCATTCATCCAAAAGGTGTTCAATGGGGTTAAGGTCAGTGCTCTGTGCAGGCCAGTCAAGTTCTTCCACACCAAATTCGACAAACCATTTCTGTATGGACCTCACTTTGTGCACGGGGGCATTGTCATGATGAAACAGGAAAGGGCCTTCCCCAAACTGTTGCCCCAAAGTTCGAAACACAGAATCGTTTAGAATGTCATTGTATGCTGTAGCGTTAAGATTCCCCTAAGGGGCCTAGCCCGAACCATTATTCCTCCTCCACCAAACTTTACAGTTGGCACTATGCATTGGGGCATGTAGCGTTCTCCTGGCATCTGCCAAACCCAGATTAATCTGTTGGACTGCCAGATGGTGAAGCGGGATTCATCACTCCAGAGAACGTGTTTCCACTGCTCCAGAGTACGATGGCGGCGAGCTTTACACCACTCCAGCTGACGCTTGGCATTGCGCATGGTGATCTTAGGCTTGTGTGCAGCTGCTCGGCCATGGAAACCCATTTCATGAGGCTCCCAATGAACAGTTATTGTGCTGACATTGCTTCCAGAGGCAGTTTGGAACTCGGTAGTGAGTGTTGCAACTGAGGACAGATGATTTTTACCACGCTACACGCTTCAGCACTTGGCGGTTCCATTCTGTGAGCTTGTGTGGCCTACCACTTCACCGCTGAGCCGTTGTTGCTCCTAGATGTTTCCACTTCACAATAACAGCACTTACAGTTGACCGGGTAGCTCTAGCAGGGCAGACATTTGACGAACTGACTTGTTTGAAAGGTGGCATCCTATGATGGTGCCACATTGGAAGTCACTGAGCTCTTCAGTAAGGCTATTCTACTGCCAATGTTTGTCTATGGAGATTGCATGGCTTTGTGCTCGATTTCTTACACCTGTCGGTAACAGGTGTGGCTGAAATATCCAAATCCACTAATTTGAAGGGGTGTCCACATACTTTTGTATATATAGTGTATGTTTGACTAATTGAATGACTATGAAAAATAACTGGTAAAACATACCACAAGCTTCCAACAGAATGTGCCTCTACATTTAATAATAGAGCGAATTAGAAAATAAAAGAGAAATATGTACAAGATGAACCTTCAGAGGGAAAACTAGTTAGATTATTCTTTACAACACATGTATGTGTATGAAGATGACAAAAGAGTTTGAGTTTATTCATGGTTCATTATCACTCCACATAATGTCCTATGTGTACCAGGGTTAGGGTCAATTCCATTTCAATTCAGACAATGCATTTAAATGGAATTTACCCCAACCCTGATGTGCACTGTGTTTATGTATGTATGACATGCATCTAGTGATCTGTGATTGGGGTCATACTAGCCTTGACAAGGGGTGGGTTCTCTTTATAAAAGAGAAGAACCTTCACTGGATCTCTACTCAACTAACGGGGACAGGGAGGATTTTATAAAAACTTAAAGACCTACTCCTGCTATTCTGGAACTTTTCCAATTGAAAAAACGATATCCCACTTTGATGATAATGATGATCCACATTCTTGTCCGTTGGAACACTATATCAGAGAAATGACTGTGACACTATTTCCTACAGTCTACCTGCCCGGTGGACCTTACACACTACCAAAATGGGATCTGAGGCAGAGGAGAGTGATGGACAAGTAACAACACTGACACATAAGAACTATGACCACTAGGTGACACTGTTACTGTGTTTAATATAATAGCCTGGACTGTTCTCTTCGTTAACTCCAAGGAAAGTGTCAGAGTAAGGTGGGAGGATTTAAACAACATGACGATGATGTATGCATATAACGTTAACTACATTGGAACATCACACATGTAAAAACAAAACCTTGTAATACTAAAATAAAGCATATTTTCAAGATTAAACGGGGGGTGAAAATAGGACATTTGAAATGAACACAAACATAAAGTAAGGGGGCCAACGTGGACAAACATGGCCAGGGTTGAGAAGTCAGTGTTTTACAGGTGACATTTGATAGCGTGTAGTGTGTTCTAGCGTTCTGAACCTTTACAGACTGGCTTGGGGAGTAGTGAGGATGTGAAACAAAGAAGAGACCGGTCCCTCGCTACCACCCAGCACCTGGACTATAGAGTAGGGCCAGTAGAGAGTTAATGACTCCGCAACTAAACACCAAAATGCATTTTGTTAAGTAGGGTTGTATTTATTGTTTTTCTCCCAGTGATGACTGAATGTCAGTCCATTCTGAGTCCTTCCCATCATTGCAGGTAATCGCTCGTCAACCAAACCACTGTAGCAGGTTAGTCACAACCCTTTTACACCAGCTCAAAGTGAGCGCAGCTAACAAGTCAGGCTCACGACTGCTCTATTGTGCGTTAATCAACCCCCCTTTATAATCAACCTGTAAGTGGTAAAAAAAACGGGGGAAAACTGTGCCATTCCAATTACAGCGAGAGACCTGACTACAAAGGTAAAAAGGTGAAATCAACTCAGAGCGTTAATGACAGGTATTAAAGAAGCTAAGATGGCTGTGGTGTTCTATCTGAAAGGGGAACCCCAGTGTGGGCTAATGGAAGCAGTTATGTTGCTATCACCTCCATTCTCCTCTATTCCCTTTGTGCCACTAAGAGCAGGTGGAATTAACCTGTCGTGGCCACGTCAGAACCTCTAGCTTCGTGACTTGTGTTAGAGTCAGAAGTGAGCGGAGAGAGGTGGAGAGGAGGCGAGAGAGAGGGGAGAGAGGAGGAGAGAATGAGATCGGTGAAGGAGAGGGGGTTGAAGATGGCAGAGAGGAACAGAGGGATAGAAAGGGGGTCGAAAGATGAAGTGATAGAGAAAAAGGAGGAGATGGACAGACAAAGAGATGCTGTGAAAAGGGAGAGAGATAGGTGAGATATATGTGAACTGGGCCTGTGGCAAGCGGGCGTGTGTGTGTGTAACGGTGAGTTGTCTATCTGGTTCTTTGTGGTCCTTTTCTCTTTCTCCATCTCTCTGTCCATCACACGTCACAATGACAGGCTCTGTAATTGGCTGGCCCTGTCCCCCATCCCGCTGGATCTCTGCAGGCGCACCGCCGCCCCCAAATGGCTGATGACAAGATAGCGGCTGCCTTTCACATTGACCAAGGTTACCCTGCCTTCTTTCCTGCCTTCTCCCCGGCTTTGACATGACAACCAGGGACCAGCGGGATAATGAAGGAGAGGTCCGATCAAACCCACTTTCTTTCATTCCCGTTTTCATTTTTTATTTTTTGGGTGGAACTTGAACGACCGACATCAAAGGTGGCTTTTGCCGAGGAGGAGATGGAGGCTTGTAGAGCAAACCAAAGTCAGCTGACAACAATAAAGCCAACTGCCACATGCTCCTTCTAAAGACACGCACGCAAACGGACGGATGAACACGGACACGCACACCACGGGAAGCTGGTGTGCGTGTGCATAATAATGGCTGGAATGGAGTGAAATGTCTTAGTCCTGTAGCAGGAAGCTCTCCTGCTCTGGAGGTTTCTTCACCCAGGTTCCCAGGCCTGTCTCCTGTAGCGATCTGAGCCACTGCTGTTTGGCAGTCTGGTAAGAGCCGGCAGCCATCTTGGCCTCACAGTACATCAGTGGCTGGTCCACGGGCCCGGAAGCATGGATACTCAACTGGAGAGAGAAGGAAGAAGAAGAAGGAGGGAGAGAAAAAGGCAGAGAGAGAAATAAAGATGTAGCGAGAAAGAGAGAGGGAGAAAAAGACGGGGTAGAGGGTTAGGGTAAGAGAGATAGAGAGCAAAACAAAACTAATGAGCCGGCACAAACGGGGAACTTCAACAGCTGTGTAATCTCCCCATTTAAATTTCACAAGCAATTGAACATTCTCTGTGCTTTTGTGCATTTCCTTTGTTGCGCAGGCAGAAAGAGAAGAGGAGCAGCCGCTAGGCGAGGCGAGAGAGGGGACGTAGGCACAGTCAAGTCACAAAGTTTCTTTGGAGATTACTGTGTCTGCTGTTGCATGCCTTACTGCGCGCGGGGACCAATTTCCAAGGGCGGCGCTCCTCAAGTGCTTCTCCAAATAATTATGGTTATATAATCATTATAATTTAACTGCCACCATTTGGGTGTTGCAGGCATTTACATACATTTTCATAATGAAAATTAAACTGCGCTTTGTGTTTGTTCTAAAATAATAGGCTGCTATTGTGTGAAGGGGGGGGGGGGGGGGGGTAAGCTGCTGTAGAGTACTGTGGCAGCTGTTGCTGGACACACAGAGACGTCAAGTGGTTCCATGCTACTCACCGGAAGCTTGGTTAGTCGCTATTAAAGGCATGGTATGACATTTTTTTAATGCCATGTACAGATATACTATCTTAATTTGATCAGTTTTTCATAGCAGAAAAATATTCCTGCAGCAACATGACATGTGAATTCTTATGTGGAATATAATTTATGGATTATAATACATTTTTGAGATTGTTACATTTTTCGTTAGGGAAAATCAAGGCTGACATTTTAAAGTGGAAATTACACCTTAGAAGCCTTTCAAACTTCAGAAACCTTTTTAAACCTCGAACATTCTCTGCAACAACAGAGTGATCGAATTAAGATCGAACATCTGTATTCATTATGATACAGTTCATAGTGTGTGCGTGTTTCTGTCTGCAGTACTCACCTTGCGGTACAGCCTTGCCCAGCGGGTGAACAGAGCGTGCTTGCAGAGCCTTGATGGCGTCCCAGAGTCCCTCTTCCGTCCCGTAGCCGCGTTGACCACCTCCAGCTGACCGTCCCCACAAGTCCAGTTCACACTGACACACAGAGACTTCCCCGGCTGACGACACTCACCGCTGACACTCAGACCTGCAGGGATGCACAGGAACAAAAGGTATTTTTTCTTTTTAGAATGTGTGTGATTGCTTAAGCTTTTAGTCATATTAGACACAGGGTAATCCCGGTTAACCCAGAACTAAAGACTTGCGTAATTGGTTAGATGCTCGATTAAAGGTAGACTCAGCGAAATGATGTTGCCACGAGCAGCACCGCAGATATTGAGATGAGCGAGATCCAACACTTCGCACACACAGTCACAAACAGTATCGGCGCATGTGCACGGTATTGCTTCACACTGTCACAGCGTGGTAGCCGCAGGACCAAAACAGCAGAGAAGTTGAGCCCCGCGCTTCAACGCTATTGTTGCGGAAATTGACCCACTATGCTGTTTACTTTCTGCATCTACGTCATATCGCTGAGTCTACCTTTAAGTTCTGGATCCATACATGTTGAGAAGAGATAAAACGAGGATCGGAACTGGAATGAAGAGCTCCACCCTCTCTCTTTGCAAGTTACGGGCAAGTCTATGGGCCAAAAGTACCCTCCCCTTCCGAAATTCAAAAGATACTAACACCTGCGAAATTGTGATTTGTCCAAATAACCAGTGACGAAAAACCCAAGCACCGTAACTAATGCTGCTGGTTATCTCATGCATCCCGTTGTATCATGAAAGATCTACGGTACCGTTTATGCAGTCTGTCCACGAGAGATTAGACACATGAGGACAGGGGACCGTCTTGTTATATAGAGGCCAAGAGACATATTTGCTACACTTTTACACTAATACAACATCTGAAGGATAAAAAACAGCTGAAACATGAAATTACTGTATGTTTGTTTCACCTGAACCTGAACTTTATACTTCGATTTGCTTTTCATTTTCACTTTTTTTGTGGTTAACTCCCTCTAGCAAAGAACAGATGCAACGTTTGCAGTGGTGCAAAAGCTTAGTCAACCTGGTTCTCTATCTCCAAGCTGTTTATACACCAGCCTCTCTCCTCAGAGAGCAGTTACAGACACTGGGGGGAGAGGGAGAGGGAGAAAGGGATAGGAAACAGTGGGGGAAGAGAGAGAGAGAGAGAGGAGAGTGAGGGGGGAGTGATGGGGGAGAAAGAGAGAGAAAAGACAGAGAGTGAAAGAAAATGAAAGACCGAGGGTCTATCAAGCATGCGAGTGTGCATTTCATTAAAGGGAAACGTGTTGACGTGGATAATGTAACGTGGGCGTTTGAAGCTTCACTATCTCTGTGGTAAACACTGTGCCTGAGATACTGAGGTCCCTCACTGGACTCCTCAATCAGACACAGCCTCTCACATCCAATTAGCTAGCCTAGCGCTCCGATAGCACTCTGCACGAAAAGCAGTGGAGGGTAGGAGGAGAGGTGGAGGAAGGTGGCGAGGAGGAAAATGGGATGAGGAAGAGATGAGTTGAAGAGGAGAATATTGAGAAAGGAGGATGGTGAGGAGAGAAGAAGGGCAAGGAGGAGGAGGAGGAAGAGGAGGAGGATGGGAGGAGACTCAGCCACTAGACTTCATGTACAATGAATTAGCACCCAGTGTTACAGAACAAGAGAAGTGAGAACCAGTCCCCCCCTATGGACACAGGGAATTAGCACCCCTGCTGAGTGCAGCTAAAAAAAAACTTACACACTCCAGCAGCATTGTCAAGACATCAACACTGATTATAATGTAGTTATGCACTGGTGGAAACAAAGTAGAAAATACAAGTAGGAATGTTTACCTTGACACAGGGTAACTAAAAACGCATGCAAAGTACGATGCACCCATAATATGTCTCCATTTGAATAAAATGTTTAAGTCTGGACAAGTGTCCATATTAATGATATGATCGAATCGCTCATAATTAATAACGCTATTACTATTGCAGTAGTGAGTAGATGGATCAGTTTTGATAAAGATACCTTAAGAAAAAGGACTTGGTCATATAATTGTATAGAAACAAAGCCATGCATTCTGAGATATAACACAAAATAGATTTAACACATTCTCAGTGATCATCTTTCTCTGTGGCAGACTCATTCCCCCATAGTCCCATCTTCACTCTTCCATTCACCAGTCTTTCATTCCTCTCTTCCTTCTTTTCTATAGCTTTTCAGAGCTGGAATAAATTGCCTGCCGACATAACAATCACCTAGTCTCTTATTATCATCCCTCCTTTCTCTTACAGAGACACACCTCTTTGAACAAAAGACTCCCCCCTCTCTTGCTCTCTCTCTTTCTCCTGTCTCCCCCCTCTCTCTCTCTCTTTCTCCCGTCTCCCTCCTCTCCCTCTCTCTCTCTTTCTCCCTCTCCTGTCTCCCTCCTCTCCCTCTCCTGTCTCCCCCTCTTTCTCCATCTCTCTCCCTCTCTCTCTCTATCACACTGCCTCTATTCATGCCTCATTTGATCCCTTCAATCGACTTGACTCTTGTGTCTCTGTAATAGCCAATTAGATTTTTCTGTGAAGTCTTGATCAGTTTCTCTATTCTAGTTAGCGCTCTGCAGGTAGCTCATGAAGTAGACCAATTCAAACCTGTGGTTATGTGATGTATAATAATTATAATAGCTGGAAAATGTAAATATTCATATCAAAAACCCACCACCACTAACGCTACAATTACTTCAAGAACCATTTCTGTGGCCACTGCTTAGAGCCATGCACGCACATGCGGCATTAATATTGAGTGGACAACTGAAAAGTCAAAAATGTGAGCAAGGCGAAAGGCAGTACCGGCAACGCATGATACATGCAACTTAGGACCGTGAATGTGGAGGGGACAACACTTTATTAGACCACGCCACATCCAAGAACAAATGTCAATTGAAAAGTCTTAAATGTGATTGAGGCAAAAGGCAGCACTGGCAACGTATGATACCTACAATGTAAACGCTCTATAATAGTAAAAGTAACTCCAGGCCGTGTCTCCAGTGTGGTGTCTCCCGGTTTGGTTAAATCCAGGTGACTTTTTGAAGGACAACCTCATTGATGTATTTAGCCCTCTCTGCTCTCTGCTGCAGGTGGAGTCATTTGGTTGGCAGTGATAAGAGCTCCTGGGAAAGTCAGTCAGAGCCAGAGCCTTTCATATGACAGGACTTAAAATAACCCAGCCATTTCCCTGAACAAGAGGCCCAGACACAATGGTGGAGGATCTCATCAGGGCAGGATGAATGAAAAGGTGGAGGGAGGGTGGAGGAGGAGGGAGCATGGGCCCTGGGTCCTGGGAGTGAATGGAATGAACCATCCCTCCCTCCCTCTCTCTCTCTCGCTCCCCCTCTCTCTCCCCCTCTCTGTCCACCTCCTCTTTGCTCACTCCCTCCTCCACAATGAATGGTTGTCTGATAAGAGCTGTGATTACATTGATTTGGAGTAGGGCCATCTCTCCAATGACCCCCTCTCCTCTCCTCCTCCCCCTGTCCTCTACTGGCTCCATGGTTCAGACAGCAAAGATACACACACACACACACACACACGCATGCAGACACGCACACACACACACACACAAAGCCACGTCCCAGTAAACACATAGACATAGCATTCTCTGATGTCCGTCTGCGATTTAAGCCTTGCACTGAGTTTACAACGTTTATTTTCCAGCGATTGGACATTAGCCATCAGGATACCAGGAAGAGGCCGTGTAGGCCCGTCTTTTCAGCCTAGCTTGGAGTCCCCGTTTCCTTCCTCTTCTTAGTCGCCATGAATAGCCATAAAAAAAGCGAAGTCGAGCAGGACCCGGGAAGAAGCGCGCCCTCCAAAACGCCGCCGTCTTAGACACACCAGCTGTCGGTGCACATCGAAGCCTTCCTCCCAGACAAGATTAACACATTCTATGCTTGCTTCGAGGCAGACAATACCGAGCCATCCAGGATGACTCGCTGCTCCAGATGACCAGGTGCTTTCACTCTCAGAGGTAGACGTGAGGTAAACTCTCAAAAAAGTGAATACATAGCCGATGGCCCAGATGGCGTCCCTGGCTGCATCCTCAGCATGTGTGCTAACCAGCTGGCGGGCATCTTCTCAGACATCTTCAACTTGTCCCCGTCCCAAGCTGTAGTCCCCACCTACTTTAAGGAAACCAACACTGTCCCAGTGCCCAAGAAAGACAAAGTGACATTCCCAAATGACCTCGGTCATCACGAAGTGCTTCGAGAGGCTGGTCATTGCCCACATCAAGGCCAGCATGCCAGGCACACTGGACCCACTCCAATCTGCCTACCGCTCCAACTAGAGGTCTTCACGGGTCCAAAAAGTTGAAGTGGACCTGGGGCTTTCCCACCCGGACCCGATCTGTATAAATAAAAATAAATAAATATAGAGACCCATTCCGAACGGACCAGAGGACAACTAGACCCATTCCGTATGTAGACATGGTCGGATCCAGACCAGGTCTGATCTGAGTGAGGGAAGCAGAAAAGAAAATAAATCATATTTGATGATAAGTAACCTTGCTATGGCACCTATTAGTCTACTATAGCGCGAGTCAATTGGTTGGTTGCTGTCTCTCGTCTCTCCCTCCCTGCTCGCTGTGTCACTCGCTCACAGTACAGCCCCATCCTCGCACCTCTCTCCCTCCTCTCACGCTTTATCAGCACCAGTTAATAAAGTAGCTTAAAATATTATTACTTAGTATCTGTCTTGACTGCATCAAACCGGGAGAAGCTAGTTAAAATAGCTAACGTTAGCTAGTTAGGCTAATTGAGGCTGCAGTGCATGCGATTTCTCATCCTACAGTTACAAATAAAAACAACTCCATTCAGAATATTAAGTAGCAGCCTACCTGTTGGCTCTTGGTCGTTGTAGCCTATCCTTCCCCTTCATTTTAATTCCATCTTCCATTGATTAGTTATCTCCTAACTTTTGCCACACACGGAGGCTCTATGACTGTAGCCTATTGCCGCTTTGATGACTTATGATTGGGTAACAACAAGCTACAAGCGCCACACTCCACTCTCGTGAAAAGCAAGAGCAGCAGCATAAATTATAAAATGTCTCTCTCTCTCGACTGCAGCAGTCCCGTTCTGATCAGTCAGTTAAAATTGGCCCGTGACAATCATAACAGATCCGACCCAGACTTGTGACATTATTTAGAATTCTGTATCCGGACCCGCTCTGGTTTATTCTACCGCCTTTTACTTTATGTTCATATTCTTATATTTTCTTATTTCTTATTGTTGTTGTATTGTTGAGAAGGCACCTGCAAGTAAGCACTTCGTTGGACGATGTATACCATGCGCATCCTGTACATAGGACTAATAAAACTTGAAACTTGAAACACACTCAGAAGGATGTCTAGAACGACAGGCAGAATGCTTGTGGCAGATGTCTGTGGCCACGTCTGTTTTGTTTTGAGGTTCCCCTTGTCCAAGGTAAAGGTCACCATTCTGCCCTTTGTCAACAACGATGACATGAAGGAGAAACATTTCTCAAAGAATTTATGTCAACCTTTGAGCAAAACATTCACATTTAGAGCAGAAGGAGAAATTATCTTATGGAGACATACTATGTCCTTTACGTGGGGACTGTCTTCAGTACCTAACTTAATACTTCAGACAACTTCCAAGTGACTCTACAGTGTTCTTGGTTGTTCAATGATAAATTCATTATGACCATCATCACTAAAGGTCCTTCTGTACAATAATCATTCCTGATGATGATGGAGCTGTAAAAATATTCATCCTTATGACACCTAATTACCCAGAGTTCTGTGGCACTGGGGATCTTTAGAGAGGGAAAATGCCCTTCAAGAGTAATGTGCACGACCTACATCCCTAGCCGTGTGTGTATGGAGGGTGAACACACTGTTATCCAAAAACATATCCAAAGTTAAAACTATCATCGTGATAGATTTTGTATAGCGTTGCATTGTCTCTGTCTGTCTGTCTGTCTCTGTGTCTCTTACCACTAAGAAGAGGCTGGTTGCGTCTGTAAGTTGCGGGCAGTGGTCCGAGGCACTCCAGTCTCTGACTCATCACCCTGTTGAAGTGACCCGGGTGTCTGAGACTGCCCACCGTCAGACTGTGGAGGTACACCGGCTCCACAAAGTGACTCAACAATGCCCCCTGCAGTCCCAGGACGTTCCATCTACAGGAAAGGAGAGGGGGGAGATGAGAGAGAGAGCGAGGAAAGGAGAGAGAAAGAGGGGGGAGAGAGAAGAGGAGAGAGGAGGAAATAGAGGAAAGGTGAAGAGAAGAAGGAGAGAGGGGAGAAAAGAGAGGAGAGGAGAGAGGGGAGAAAAGAGAGGAGAGGGGAGAAAAGAGAGGAGAGGAGAGATGGGAGAAGATAGAGGAGAGGAGAGAGGGGAGAAAAGAGAGGAGAGGGGAGATGGGAGAAGATAGAGGAGAGGAGAGAGGGGAGACAGAAGGAGCGTCAGTGGTGGACAGAGACAATCTGATCATTATCTGGCCAAAGGACGTGACAAGATAGGGAACAAATGGTGACACACACACACACACTCAACAAAGGTCAGAGCATTATCACTCATTACAGCCACCCAGATATTATCATTCATATATTCAACATTGACATCAGGGTTTATGCACTTCCAGCAGGTTTGTGCTTACAGGTGTGCTTTTCTTTCTCGAAGACCAGGGACAAGGGCAATCACCTCTGAGTTTGTTTAGGAAGATCCACGAGTGACACATAATCAATAAAGCTCTAATCCTGTCTGCATCTGTTACACAGAAGTGTGGTGGTGAGAGAGTACTATACTGGTGGTGAGATAGTAAAATATTGGTGGTGAGATAGGCCTATACTGTTGGTGAGATAGGTCTATACTGTTGGTGAGATAGTACTACACTGGTGGTGAGATACTGTAGTACTATACTGGTGGTGAGATGATAGTACTATACTGGTGGTGAGATACTGTAGTACTATATTAATGGTGAGATAGGCCTATACTGTTGGTGAGATAGTACTATACTGTTGGTGAGATAGTACTATACTGGTGGTGAGATAGTACTATACTGGCGGCGAGGGAGTACTATATTGGTAGTGAGATGATAGTACTATACTGGTGGTGAGACAGTACTGTACTTGTGGTGAGATATTAATTTAATATACTGATGGTGAGATAGTACTATACTGGTGGTGAGATAGCACTATAGTGGTGGTGAGATACTGTAGTATTATACAAGTGGTGAGATAGTACTATACTGGTGGTAAGATACTGTAGTACTATACTGGTGGTGAGATAGTTATACACTGGTGGTGAGATAGTACTATACTGGTGGTGAGATAGTACTACACTGGTGGTGAGATAGTACTACACTGGTGGTGAGGGAGTACTATATTGGTGGGGAGATGATAGTACTATACCGGTGGTGAGACAGTACTGTACTGGTGGTGAGATATTAATTTAATATACTGGTGGTGAGATATAAATCTACTGGTGGTGAGATATTACTATACTGGTGCTGAGATAGGCCTATACTGGTGCTGAGATAGGCCTATACTGGTGCTGAGATAGGCCTATACCCGTGGTGAGATAGGCCTATACCAGTGGTGAGATAGTACTATACTGGTGGTGAGATAGTACTATACTGGTGGTGAGATATTAATTTAATATACTGGTGGTGAGATATAAATATACTGGTGGTGAGATATTAATTTAATATACTGGTGGTGAGATATTACTACACTGGTGGTGAGGGAGTACTATATTGGTGGGGAGATGATAGTACTATACCGGTGGTGAGACAGTACTGTACTGGTGGTGAGATATTAATTTAATATACTGGTGGTGAGATATTAATTTAATATACTGGTGGTGAGATTTAAATATACTGGTGGTGAGATAGTACTATACTGGTGGTGAGATATTAATTTAATATACTGGTGGTGAGATAGAAATATACTGGTGGTATGATAGTACTATGCTGGTGGTGAGATAGCACTATACTGGTGGTGAGATAGTAATATAATGGTGGTGAGATAGTAATATACTGGTGGGTGAGATGTTGTAGTACTATACTGGTGGTGAGATAGAAATATACTGGTGGTATGATAGTACTATGCTGGTGGTGAGATAGCACTATACTGGTGGTGAGATAGTAATATAATGGTGGTGAGATAGTAATATACTGGTGGGTGAGATGTTGTAGTACTATACTGGTGGTGAGATAGAAATATACTGGTGGTATGATAGTACTATGCTGGTGGTGAGATAGCACTATACTGGTGGTGAGATAGTAATATAATGGTGGTGAGATAGTAATATACTGGTGGGTGAGATGTTGTAGTACTATACTGGTGGTGAGATAGTACTACACTGGTGGTGAGATAGTACTACACTGGTGGTGAGGGAGTACTATATTGGTGGGGAGATGATAGTACTATACCGGTGGTGAGACAGTACTGTACTGGTGGTGAGATATTAATTTAATATACTGGTGGTGAGATATAAATCTACTGGTGGTGAGATATTACTATACTGGTGCTGAGATAGGCCTATACTGGTGCTGAGATAGGCCTATACTGGTGCTGAGATAGGCCTATACCCGTGGTGAGATAGGCCTATACCAGTGGTGAGATAGTACTATACTGGTGGTGAGATAGTACTATACTGGTGGTGAGATATTAATTTAATATACTGGTGGTGAGATATAAATATACTGGTGGTGAGATATTAATTTAATATACTGGTGGTGAGATATTACTACACTGGTGGTGAGGGAGTACTATATTGGTGGGGAGATGATAGTACTATACCGGTGGTGAGACAGTACTGTACTGGTGGTGAGATATTAATTTAATATACTGGTGGTGAGATATTAATTTAATATACTGGTGGTGAGATTTAAATATACTGGTGGTGAGATAGTACTATACTGGTGGTGAGATATTAATTTAATATACTGGTGGTGAGATAGAAATATACTGGTGGTATGATAGTACTATGTTGGTGGTGAGATAGCACTATACTGGTGGTGAGATAGTAATATAATGGTGGTGAGATAGTAATATACTGGTGGGTGAGATGTTGTAGTACTATACTGGTGGTGAGATAGAAATATACTGGTGGTATGATAGTACTATGCTGGTGGTGAGATAGCACTATACTGGTGGTGAGATAGTAATATAATGGTGGTGAGATAGTAATATACTGGTGGGTGAGATGTTGTAGTACTATACTGGTGGTGAGATAGGCCTATACTGGTGGTCAGATAGTTCTATACTGGTGGTGAGATAGGCCTATACTGGTGTTAAGAAAGTACTATACTGATGGTGAGATACTGTAGTAGTAGAATATTGGTGGTGAGATAGGCCTATACTGGTGGTGAGATAGTATTATACTGATGGTGAGATACTGTAGTAATATACTGGTGGTGAGATAGGCCTATACTGGTGTTAAGAAAGTACTATACCGATGGTGAGAAAGTACTATATTGGTGGTGAGATACTGTAGTAGTAGAATATTGGTGGTGAGATTGTAATATACTGATGGTGAGAGAGTACTATATTGGTGGTGAGATACTGTAGTAGTAGAATATTGGTGGTGAAATTGTAATATACTGATGGTGAGATAGTCCTATACTGGTGGTGAGATAGTCCTATACTGGTGGTGAGATAGTCCTATACTGGTGGTGAGATAGTAATATATTGGTGGTGAGATAGGCCTATACTGATGGTGAGATAGTCATATACTGGTGGTGAAATAGTCTTAAACCGGTGTTGAGAAAGTACTATACTGGTGGTGAGATAGTAATATGTTGATGGTGAGATGATAGTACTATATTGGTGGTGAGATACTGTAGTAGTAGTATATTGGTAGTGAGATAGGCCTATACTGGTGGAGATTGTAATATACTGATGGTGAGATAGTACTATACTGGTGTTGAGAAAGTACTATACTGGTGGTGAGATAGACCTATACTGGTGGTGAGATAGTCTTATACTGGTGGTGAGATAGTCTTATACTGGTGGTGAGATAGGCCTATACTGATGGTGAGATAGTAATATATTGGTGGTGAGATAGTCTTATACTGGTGGTGAGATAGGCCTATACTGATGGTGAGATAGTAATATATTGGTGGTGAGATACTGTAGTAGTAGTATATTGGTAGTGAGATAGGCCTATACTGGTGGTGAGATTGTAATATACTGATGGTGAGATAGTACTATACTGGTGGTGAGTTTGTAATATACTGGTGGTGAGAAAGTACTATACTGGTGGTGAGATAGACCTATACTGGTGGTGAGATAGTCTTATACTGGTGGTGAGATAGTCTTATACTGGTGGTGAGATAGGCCTATACTGATGGTGAGATAGTAATATATTGGTGGTGAGATACTGTAGTAGTAGTATATTGGTAGTGAGATAGGCCTATACTGGTGGTGAGATTGTAATATACTGATGGTGAGATAGTACTATACTGGTGGTGAGTTTGTAATATACTGGTGGTGAAATGCTGTAGTACTATACTGGTGGTGAGGTGATACTATACTGGTGGTGAGATGATACTATACTGGTGGTGAGATACTGCAGTACTATACTGGTGGTGAAATGATACTATACTGGTGGTGAGATACTGCAGTACTATACTGGTGGTGAGGTGATACTATACTGGTGGTGAGGTGATACTATACTGGTGGTGAGGTGATACTATACTGGTGGTGAGATACTGCAATACTATACTGGTGGTGAGGTGATACTATACTGGTGGTGAGATGATACTATACTGGTGGTGAGATACTGCAATACTCTACTGGTTGTGAGATGATACTATACTGGTGGTGAGATAGTAATACTGATGTTGCGATAGTACTATACTGGTGGCGAGATAGTACTACTGAACACTGGTGGCAGACCTGGTTTCAAATACTATTTTAAATATTTTCAAATAATTTAGTTGCAAAACTGAAAACCCCACCCATCTGTCACTCCAAATAATATTTGAACCCAGATCTGAATGGTGGAGAGATAGTAGGTCTAGATGTCTCTAGACTGCCTTGTCATTTGCTGTTTAGACTAATCTATTTTCCAGAATACATTAACAAATGGATGGGGCATAATTACCATGTTTATAATGATTTCCTCCTTTCAGAGCAAGAGAACAAAGATATAGAAGCCCTCTGTGTGTACCTGGGTTGTGTAGCTGTGTACTCACACAAGCATTGGACTAAAGACCTTATGAGAAGCGCAATCAGAGGCAAACATTATGTTGCTCATTTTCACACCATTGTTCTTTTTGTTAATCAATGTATCTTTATCATGGCTGCAATAATTGCAATTATCTTTTCCTCTTGCATCCCCGTTCATGACTAATAATGAGTCATTATGTTTTTTGCTTCCCCGAGCAGTCAATTAACATCGACGTTTTCCAAGAATCGCTAAACTGCGCTAACTGCCGCCCCGGCTGTACCTGCGCCACCACAATCTGTTCGTGGGATCTGTCCTACCTTTTCCAAACAAAAGAAAGAGCTCTATTCTCTCTTTTCCCCTCCCGCTACTTCCACCAAAACAGAAATGATTTAGCTTGAAATATTAATTTACCTAGGAAGCAACGCTGTGAATTAGAAACATATTTTAATCTCATGCAAGAAAAGACAGCCATCTGGCTGTTGCATGGATTTTAAAGGGGGAGACTCCCTCCCTCTCCCCCTTCCTCTCTCTATCCCTCCTTCTATCCCTCCCTCCTCCTCTCCGTAAACGGAGACCATTAAAGTAATGTGTTCATCTACATAAAATCCAAATGGAAGATAAAGGTTCATAGTCATATGAAAGCCATTTAGGCCCTTCAATTAAAACAAGTCATTGACTTAATCAAACATCCACTCTCTGGTCAATCAGGTGCCCAACCCTGTTGTGCTTTTTCAAAAACACTAACGATAACAATAATGACAGTAGTAACGATCACAATAATGACAGCAATAGTAATGATGATTAAAAAAAATATATGAAAAAAAGCTTTCATGGTGGTTCATTTACCGTAACATAACTTTACGCCTACGCAAACAGACATGATGACATGAGGGAGTGGGGGATGAATGAATGGAGGGAGATATATGATGAAGGGAGGGATACAACAAGGAGTGTAACTGTGGGACAAACAGACAGTGGCAGTAGGGCAGGCTTCACCTCAGATGTGTCTATTTACAGCTCAAATAGTATGGCTACACTATGATAAAAGGCTAAAGCCCCCTCTCCTCTCTCTCTTTCTCTCTCCACCCTCTTTATCCCTCTCTCTTTCACCCTGACCTTAATTGTCTCGGCCTTTACTGACCCACTCACTTCAGTGGAGGCCAAGGATAATTTACAAGGATCTAAAACGGAGAAAGAGGAGTAGAGAGAGAGAAAGGGTGTCGGATGTCGGACGGTATCTAGCTTGGTGGAAAGAAAGAAAGAAAGAAAGAAAGGAAGAAAGGAAGTAGGATGTCCCTTTTCCTTTCCCCTGACTGCCGTGTCATATCCCTCTATTTTTTGCCAAGTAATTGCTTTCACCTATGGTGGTGACCTAGACAGATGTAATCGCTGCGTCTCCAGCCCCGGCCAACTGAATCATATTGGGCAGATTAACGGTCACTTTCAGGGGGGAAGAGGAGAGCCACCTCAGAATACACTATATATACAAAAGTATGTGGACACCCCTTCAAATTAGTGGATTTGGCTATTTCAGCCACACATTGCTGACAGTTGTATAAAATCGAGCACACAGCCATGCAATCTCCATAGCAAAATTGGCAGTAGAATGGCCTTACTAAAGACGTGGCACCATCATAGGATGCCACCTTTCCAACAAGTCCGTTTGTCTCATTTCTGCCCTGCTAGAGCTGCCCCAGGCAGCTGTAAGGGCTGTTATTGTGAAGTGGAAATGTTTAGGAGCAACAACGGCTCAGGCGCGAAGTGGTAAGCCACACAAGCTCACAGAATGGGACAGCCGAGTGCTGAAGTGCGAGCGCGTAAAAATCGTCTGTCCTCGGTTGCAACACTCACTACGAGTTCCAAACTGCCTCTGGAAGCAACGTCAACACAAGAACTGTTCATGAAATGGGTTTCTATGGCCGAGCAGCCGCACACAAGCCTAAGATCACCATGCGCAATGCCAAGCATTGGCTGGTGTGGTGTAAAGCTCGCAGCCATTGGGCTCTGGAGCAGTGGAAATGCGTTCTCTGGAGTGATTAATCACGCTTCACCATCTGGCAGTCCGACGGACAAATCTGTGTTTGGCGGATGCCAGGAGAATGCTACCTGCCCAAGTGCGTGTACCAACTGTAAAGTTTGGTGGAGGAGGAAAAATGGTCAGGGGCAGTTTTTCATGGCTAGGCCCCTTAGTTCCAGTGAAGGGAAATCTTAATACTACAGAATACAATGACATTCTAGATGATTCTGTGCTTCCAAATTTGTGGCAACAGTTTGGGGAAGGCCCTTTCCTGTTTCAGCATGACAATGCCCCCGTGCACAAAGCGAGGTCCATACAGAAATGGTTTGTCGGGATTGGTGTGGAAGAACTTGACTGGCCTGCACAGAGCCCTGACCTCAACCCCATGAAACACCAGCAAAGGGGGGACCAACTCCATATTAATGCCCATGATTTTGGAATGAGATGTTCGACGAGCAGGTGTCCACATACTTTTGGTCACATAGGGTATCTGTAGCTAGCTAGTCGAGGGCCTAACCCTCCCTGCTCGCTGCACATAAAGTGTCAAATAAAATCATTACATAGAAATATAATGACTAGAACGGACAACTGACCATGATAATTTGAATGGTATACTCAAGGGTACACTCAATAAGGCCACCGGTCCACTGACTTTGGGCATGTCCGTTTTAGTAATACTATTTCTATGGCTTAAAACATCTCTGCTAAGAGACTAGTTAGTCTGAGTGAGCAAGATACTGCCAAAATAAAGGAAACACTTGAGTAAATGAGGGATACAAAGTATATTGAATACAGGTGCTTCCACACAGGTGTGGTTTCTGAGTTGTTTAAGTAATTAATATGTGTGTGTGTGTGTGTGTGTGTGTGTGTGTGTGTGTGTGTGTGTGTGTGTGTGTGTGTGTGTGTGTGTGTGTGTGTGTGTGTGTGTGTGTGTGTGTGTGTGTGTGTGTGTGTGTGTGTGTGTGTGTGTGTGTGTGTGTGTGTGTGTGTGTGTGTGTGTGTGTGTGTGTGTGTGTGTGTGTGTGTGTGTGTGTGTGTCTCAGTCACCAGATCTCAACCCAATTGAATACTTACAATATGGGAGATTCTGGAGCGGCGACTGAGACAGCGTTTTCCACCACCGTCAACAAAACACCAAATTATGGAATTTCTCGTGGAAGAATGGTGTCACATCCATCAGAGTGCCAGACACTGTAGAATATATGCCAAGGTGCATTGAATCTGTTCTGGGTCGTGGTGGCCCAACGCCCTATTAAGACACTTTATGTTGGTGTTTCCTTTATTTTGGCAGTTAACTTTATGTATCAAGATCATAGACAGGTATGGCCAGGCAGATGTTGTTGTATCCTATAAGTAAAAAAAAAAACGCTAGCAGCACCAATTAGCCTCCAAATATTGGGAGAATTGTAGGGAAACAGTGCTGCTAGCTGCCATCGCCACATCTCTCCCTAGTTGAGTGAGATAATACAGCTAATGTGTGGACACTCATGCTCTCACCTCCCGGTGGAAAGAGACAGGGTGAGAACTAGAGATTTAATGTAACATCCCTTTCTTCAACCACCGTATCGAGAACAAGGAGATCATTCGTTGCTGTCAAAAGATGCCTCAGAAAAAAACACACTAGTGGTGAGTAAAAAAATCTCCCTGAACATTTACTTAAGCCTCGATAAACTACCGCCTTGTCTCCCCTCATGTCAGATCTCAGAACCCTCTGACTGGGTAGGTGGTGGAGGAATATCACACAGCCGAGGTAGCAGCCCTTATTCACTGTACTGTGGGTGTACTGTTAAAGACCATGGTTGTCCCAAATGGCATCCTATTCCCTGTAGTGCACGAGGCAATCTAAGACCAGGAGGTAGTTTAAGGGTCAGGGGATTCAAACAATGGACGATCCCTACATGAATTAATTAGTGTAGGATTATCCTATGCAAACTCATATGGAAAATAAGCGTCATTCAGTCAACAGGAGAAAAATCAACAACACAAATCACTGACTGACTGACTGACTGACATCTCCGGCTCCCTGCTCCTGTTCTGTCTCTCCTGCTCTTGGGAAGAGATTTATCCACCACACACAGTAAATACCAGACCAATCCCAACCCTTCTCTGTAGTCAATAAAGCCATATTTTTAAATGCTCTGTTTAAACAGGGATCATGTGTTTTCATAAAAAGGTAATCCACTAATAAAGATAGCCCTCAGATCAATAGATGGCTGTGTTTTCGTTCCTGTCTGTGGAGCATGTGGATTACTCAGAGTTTGGCCTCTGTGAACATCGCCCTTTACTTTCTGACTTCTACTGTTTTGTTTTACCTCTGGCTATGACTGTCTGTCTGTTGATTCAACAATTTTCATCCTATCCTCTGAAATGTCATATAGGCAGATCATATATGCTTTACCTTTGATGACATAGCAGGTCCTAAAATTCGACAAGGGAGGGGAAAAGTGTGTTTTCATGGTAATGACACTGATGGTGTGTTTGTGATGATCTAACCTTGTGATCTTGTCTGTGCAGGACATGGTGATGAGCTGTTCCCCTTGCAGTACCCCGTCCCAGGTCTGGACTGCCCCTCTGGAGGACCTCACAGGCAGGGTCCCCTCCCCGGACTCGATCTTGGTCCTCAGGTGGCTGTGGAACTTCTTCAGCAGGTGTCTGCTGCTGTGCACTGGGAACAGAACAGAGCCGGACGGTCAGTCTTATTTGTGTGTCTGTGTGTGTGTTAATTTATTCATTCATACATGTCTGTGTATCTGACTGGTTCTATTCAGTACGTAGCACACATGATCATGCCTAACTTTGTGTCTCTATGTTCTGAACGTCACTATTGCCTGCAATTCCACCTCATATTCATCCCATATGGAAATCAACCAAAAGGGGCAATGATTCTAAACCCTTTGCCAAGTAGTTCTCCACTACATATCTCTCTCTCTCTCTCTCTCTCTCTCTCTCTCTCTCTCTCTCTCTCTCTCTCTCTCTCTCTCTCTCTCTCTCTCTCTCTCTCTCTCTCTCTCTCTCTCTCTCTCTCTCTCTCTCTCTCTCTCTCTCTCTCTCTCTCTCTCTCTCAATTCAATTCAATTCAAGGGGCTTTATTGGCATGGGAAACATGTGTTAACATTGCCAAAGCAAGTGAGGTAGGTAATATACAAAAGTCAAATAAACAATAAAAATGAACATTAAACATTACACATACAGAAGTTTCAAAACAATAAAGACATTACAAATGTCATATTATATATATGCAGTGTTGTAACAATGTACAAATGGTTAAAGCACACAAGTTAAAATAAATAAACATAAATATGGGTTGTATTTACAGTGGTGTTTGTTCTTCACTGGTTGCCCTTTCTCTCTCTGGCAACAGGTCACAAATCTCTGCTGCTGTGATCGCTCTCTCTCTCTCTCTCTCTCTCTCTCTCTCTCTCTCTCTCTCTCTCTCTCTCTCTCTCTCTCTCTCTCTCTCTCTCTCTCTCTCTCTCTCTCTCTCTCTCTCTCTCTCTCTCTCTCTCTCTCTCTCTCTCTCTCTCTCTCTCTCTCTCTCTCGATGCAATGAAGTTAAGGTTAAAGTTAAGCCTTGAGTTCCCCTCTGAAGTATTGAGGAAAAGGCAGAGAAAGGTATTATGGGAGCCCCTTCTGCATAAGTAATTTTCTAATCTGTAAAAGCTGATTGATGAACATTTAAAAGGTTTAATGACCAAGAAAGTGAAGTTCAAAGCTTTCCAGGGAGACAGTCTCTCAGTTCCTTTCATACTGGCGTGATTCATTTGCCTCCTCAAATGTTTTTTTCCTTCATTTTAGTGTGTGTGTGTGTGTGTGTGTGTGTGTGTGTGTGTGTAAGAAAACCTCCACGTCAATATAATGATACACCAGCAGCATGGCTACAGTGCTGAATAGATCTGTCTAAGAGAAAAAAGGAGGGGAAATATTTTTTATGGAAAACTGCCAAGCAGATTACATTGCTAACCCTGTAAGTCACACATAAAAACGAATGCCAGCCGTCGCCATCTAAATGAATATACATTTTTTTATGGAGTAAGCATTAAAATGTCATCTGTTCAGCACAGTGGCTTGGCAGTCTGAAAGGCCTGTGGATGTAATGTGACATGAAAGGGATGCCAGTTTTCTGACAACGTCTGACAAAAGCAGAGCAGTCGCTTTCAACATATCAGCCGGCAGAAGATGATCCCTTTAAAAAAAAAAAACTCTGGTAAAGGAGAAAAAGACACCAAACCACGAGGAAGACAGGAGAGAGGGAGGGAGGGAAAATAAACGAGCGATAACGAGAGAGATGAAGATGGAAAGAGAGAGTCTGTCTTACGGTCTGTGGTGATTTCGTAGGGCGAGTTGAGGCGAGCGTCTCCGCAGGGTGACGTGCTGATGTACATATGGAAATGGACGTTGTCCCTCAACCGGTACCCTGACTCCTTGTGCCGGACGAATATCGACTCTTCCCAGTCCTCTCGCCTTTTGCTTCAAAGACAAAGAAAAAGAAAGAAGAGATGAGGAAAAAGAGAGTGACCACTATCTATCACAGCTGACACATAAACCCCCCCGGCCCCGTCTATTTTTCAATGATGAACTGAAACAGAGGGAGAGAGCGAGTGATGACAAACACTGGCCTTCTCCCTGACCAAAGCAGTTTCTCTCTCTGTCACTGTCGGCCCCCTGAACATTACTCAGTCTGTCTCAACTGGATGATACATCACGAAGAGCAGAGGGCTGCTGGTGTGTGTGTGTGTTTGAGTGTATATGTGTGTGTGTATACCAGTTTCTCCTACATCATCCCTGAATGGTTGAAATGACTATGATCCTTGACTGATACTAGACACTAGGCTACCCACTAAAACTCCAGCCAGTTATTCAGCTACTGATTGTGATGTGTGATAGTAGTTGCTACTACGAACTGAGGCTGCAGATATTTGTTTTACTCAAATATACTTTAATTTCACAAATCCGTATTGAACCACGCCACATGTTTACTATTTGATGCCTTGAATTTAAATAATTCAGTTCTACCATATACTAATAGACTCAGGGCTCGCCATTGTGATTTTTCATCATTGGAGACATTAGGCATTGCATGATACTACAGTATATTCCCTATGTCGCTCTCTGTCTCAACCCTAGACTTTTCATAGTATATATCAATGATGTCGCTCTTGCTGCTGGTGATTCTTTAATCCACCTCTACGCAGACGACACCATTCTGTATACATCTGGCCCTTCTTTGGACACTGTGTTAACAAACCTCCAAACGAGCTTCAACGCCATACAACACTCCTTCCGTGGCCTCCAACTGCTCTTAAATGCTAGTAAAACGAAATGCATGCTCTTCAACCGATCACTGCCTGCACCCGCCCGCCCGACTAGCATCACTACTCTGGACGGTTCTAACTTAGAATATGTGGACAACTATATATACCTAGGTGTCTGGCTAGACTGTAAACTCTCCTTCCAGACTCACATTAAGCATCTCCAATCCAAAGTTAAATTTAGTATCGGCTTCCTATTTCGCAACAAAGCCTCCTTCACTCATGCTGCCAAACATACCCTCGTAAAACTGACTATCCTACCGATCCTTGACTTCGGCGATGTCATTTACAAAATAGCCTCCAACACTCTACTCAGCAAATTGGATGCAGTCTACCACAGTGCCATCCGTTTTGTCACCAAAGCCCCATATACTACCCACCACTGCGACCTGTATGCTCTCGTTGGCTGGTCCTCGCTACATATTCATCGCCAAACCCACTGGCTCCAGGTCATCTATAAGTCTTTGCTAGGTAAAGCTCCGCCTTATCTCAGCTCACTGGTCACCATAGCAACACCCACCCGTAGCACGCGCTCCAGCAGGTATATTTCACTGGTCATCCCCAAAGCCAACACCTCCTTTGGCTGCCTTTCCTTCCAGTTCTCTGCTGCCATTGACTGGAACGAATTGCAAAAATCACTGAAGTTGGAGACTTATATCTCCCTCACTCTTTAAGCGTCAGCTGTCAGAGCAGCTTACCGATCGCTGCAGCTGTACACAGCCCATCTGTAAATAGCCCATCCAACCAACTACCTACCTCATCCCCATATTTGTTTTTGTTTTTCTGCTCTTTTGCAAAACCAGTATTTCTACCTGCACATCATCATCTGCACATCTATCACTCCAGTGAAAATTGCTAAATTGTAATTACTTCGCCACTATTGGCCTATTTATTGCCTTACCTCCTTACTTCATTTGCTCACACTGTATACAGATTTTTCTATTGTGTTATTGACTGTACGATCGTTTATCCCATGTGTAACTCTGTGTTGTTTTTGTCGCACTGCTTTGCTTTATCTTGGCCAGGTCGCAGTTGTAAATGAGAACTTGTTCTCAACTGGCCTACCAGGTTAAATAAAGGTAAAATATATATATATATTTTTAAATAGGGTGAATATACGTCAGTTGTGGCATTATGTTTGGCTATTTTCATAGGACTTATCTTTCCCATTAGCTTTCTCTTGCTCAGCCGCTGAGACTCTGGCCCACTGATTATATTAGACATTGAGGAAAGACAAAAGTCAATACGCTGTATTATGCTAATATGACATTAAAGGAACTAGCCTTTTCTACTCTAATCTGACAAGCTGGCAATTTAGCAGCCAGAAGGGCCTGGCATGTAAGATTGGTTTATAGTAGCACATGATGCAATTTACCAAAGTGGTTGTGTAGGTAGGAGAATTTCAAACTAAAAACAACATTTTTTAGAAGACTATTCTTCTTCTCTGGTGGGGAAAATATTAGGTTTTGGAGAGGTAGTTATAGCGGTTTCACAAGCTAAAGATTGTAACGTATATCATTTTAATCAGGAATTCATTGCTTTGACACAATACCAGTCTCCCTACAGTATGACGCTTGATTGTGAAAATGTCTTTGTTGTATACCGCTTCTCTGTTACCATGGTGCTAAGTAAGAACAGATTTGTAATTTAAGCATAGCTACAAGTTCTATAATATAACCTGATTTAGAATCTTATTTTTAGGAGCATTTAATGAACATCTATGAAAAATAACTCATGAATAGTGGTTTAAAAACACATCCAGTATATCACCTTAATTTACATATCCCTCACTTTACTTGTAAGGATAATTAGTAAAACACCCCTGCCTACTCTTGTACTATTCAAAGGAGACAAAATTAGATGTTATTACTGAGAGTAGAGGAAGCACATCAACACTTTACTTAAAGCCTGCAGGTATAATGTTTTATTAGATGCTATAAGCTTGTATGAGCCCTTACAATCAGGCCTTATAATACGGTTTATAATATGTTACAGAAGCATTCGATGTTGTTACCTTAAGAAGAGCTCTAACTGAGAGTAGAGGTAGCGAACCAAGGCTCTCCTGGCTGTGATTTCAGCGTGACAGTCGTTGACCACCAGTCCTTGGTTACTGATGTATTCTCCCTTGATACATTTGGTCCCGGTAGATAACGCTACCACCTGGACTTGTCTCAGGTCCAAACCTGGCAAAGACAGAGAGAGGAAAAAAAGGGAGACAAGTGTTAGAAATAAAATAGCTTTATTACATTTAAAATATAATTTAGAACTCATGACTCACACTTCATTGTG
This sequence comes from Salvelinus alpinus, assembly GCF_045679555.1. NCBI lineage: Eukaryota > Metazoa > Chordata > Actinopteri > Salmoniformes > Salmonidae > Salvelinus > Salvelinus alpinus. The sequence continues at coordinate 75,354,055 of NC_092093.1, forward strand.
TCATTTGACAGAACACCATGTCATCAAGTAATCATGTGGTGTGAAAACTATGAAACAAGAGTATGTCTAGAGTCTGCATTAGTTAGGGGATAACAGTGGACTCCATCAACAATTCTCCTTTAACCAGAAGATTCTCCATCAACACCTAAATACCTTTAACCAGATACCATAGGCCATTTCTGAATGGCACTATATTCCCTATATAGTGCACTACTTTTGACCAGGCCCTGGTCAAAAGTAGTGCCCCATGTAGGGAATTGGGTGCCATTTGGGACACAGATCATTTAAATACCATGTCAGACTTCAGGGGAACACTTCAGGTGAACACTACTACCACTCTTTGAAACGTGATTGTTAGTGAACCCAGTAGGAAGAAACCCACCCTTGCATCCCATAGATCCCCTCCTGCCACAGCCCTGAAACCTATTTGTTTGATTTTAATTCAAAAGCACTGTGGTTAAAAAATGGGCTTCAGCAGCAGGATTTTTGACAGCATAAACCATGAGTGTGTGACGGGGCTGGCTCAGCATGCTTTAACCACCGTCACTCTCCTTTTCTCTCCTCCGCTCTCCTCTCCTTTGCCTGCCACAAATCTCTCCATCGCTTCACAAATTCAGGGTTCACTGCGTCCGCCGGACCTGGAGGCAACGCGGGTGCAACATATGAGCTTTTATCTGCTGTGGCCCAGATGGTATTGTAGTCAGGCAAGCAGACAGACAGACAGACAGACAGACAGACAGAGACAGACAGACAGACAGACAGACAGACAGACAGACAGACAGACAGACAGACAGACAGACAGAGAGAGAGAGAGAGAGAGAGAGAGAGAGAGAGAGAGAGAGAGAGAGAGAGAGAGAGAGAGAGAGAGAGAGAGAGAGAGAGAGAGAGAGAGAGAGAGAGAGAGAGAGAGAGAGAGAGAGAGAGAGAGAGAGAGAGAGAGTGTGTGTGTGCAGGCAGACAGGCGACGAGCCACCTCTGCCAGGTTGCCATTAACAATAAGAGCAGCTCATATTGAGGTGGGGTTAAAGTCATGGCCTCTGAAATCCATTCGGCTAGCTTTGACTAACCACCTTCTGACTCAGTGGCTGCTTGGATAGAGCAAAGGAGGACGGAGACAAAGAGATATGGTTCTTCTCATGATGCATTTCCTAGCTTCTTTATACGTTCTTGTAGCAATGCTATATTGTTGTCCCCCACGATTAAATCGGGGAGGCGATTTTGGATCCGTCAGTTAGTCCGTTAGTCACAAGCGATATCTCAGAGAGCATTGGCCTGATTTTTACGAATCTTGGGTGAATGATGCGTCTTGCCATTAAGATCCGGCATTTACAAAATTACACTGATTGGCCAGATGGTGGCGCTATAACAAGAGATTGAAAATGCAAACTTTGAAAGGTCACGCCCCTCACCCCATTTGACCTAAAGTCATGAAGAAATGTGGATTTCCCACCAATTTGAATTTTAGAACGCTACTCTTCTGGCAACGAATGACCGATCTGCACGAAACTTGATATATGGCATCCATGGACAAATGTCTCTCAACATCTCTCAACGGAACAAAGGCATACAAATCAGTCAAGGATATTCGCATTGTATCACAATGTGTTGCTTATTTTGTTTTACTTTTTACAAAGTAAGTTGACTGAGAACACATTCTTATTTACAGCAACGACCTGGGGTTTAGTTACTTACAGGGGCGCAGAGGGGGGATGAATGAGCCAATTGGAAGCTGTGGATGATTAGGTGGCTCTGATGGTGGGGGCCAGATTGGGAATTTAGCCAGGACAAATGTTGCGAACACCGGCAAGACTCAACATATGCAAGAACATTCATATAGACCACACGTTATAATGGGCACATGTTTATACCATATCTCTTGATCTGTTTGATGAAATTTGTCACACATGCTCAGGGATTGGAGTCTAACTAACCCACAAGATATCTCAGACATCATTGACCCGATTTTGACAAAACTTGGGTGAATGATGCGTCTTGCCATAGAGATCCATAATTGACAAAATTACACTGATTGGCCCAAGGGGTGTGGGCTGCACCATTCTTGGGGGACGACATGTTTGCTGTTGCCTTGTTGATTACGAAACGGTTCTGGCCGCGCAATCTGATTGATCAAAAGTGCATTCCAACCGTGATGTTATTTAGCACAATATCATTTCTAGCCGTGAAGCACTGTATGATCAGTCCTCTAACAGCAGCAAACCAAGGCAACAATGTGGCAGCTGAATCACCTAGCGTAGAGAAAAAAATCAAGCCATTAATGAATAAATTATGCTCTTTGGTTGTAGAAACTCCACTAACACAATCACTCAGAGAAATTGGTGCCCTGGCTAGCTCTTAGCGGAACCACTGCAACACCAGCCCAGACCAGGGAACCCACGCCAGGAACTACAAGATTAATGTTAAGGACAAACCAGATGCTGGCTGCTCCTGCTCTGTTATGTCAACTAGTGCCAGCTCTGCACAGGCTCAGTAGCCAAGTCAAAACCATAATGCAAGTTGAGTGCCAAGTTGAGAAGGAACAGATACTTTACCTCTAGCAGCATATTTTGAGACACCTAAACCTATGTTTTCTGCCTCCGAAATGGCACCCTATTTCGTTTGGGACGTTCCCCTAGATCGAAATGATTTCCTCAGGACTAGTCTATGTGGGGTAATAGCTTGGTCCAATAACCTCACCATGGTTCATCCTCTGTTGTGTCATCTACTGTACAGTGCCAGGTTGAGTCTTAGTGTGGAAGCAAACCAACAGCTCCAGGTCTCATCTATCCTCCACATCAGCCCTGAGCATGCAGCAACATGCCTCGTTCTGGGGAGATAATACAAGTTAAACGTGCCAACTGCAACACCCTTTTCACTCTCTTTTTTTCCCCTCCTTTTTTCCCCTCCTTTTTCTCTGATGTTCCACTTAGCAATTGTTTAGATCCATTTTGCGGGGGATAATTTCTCCTAGCTGCTCTTCATCTCACCATGAAATTGCCACCAAGCAGCCGCCCCCCCCCCCCCCCTCTGAGAGGAGAAAGAGAGAGCGAGAGCGCGTGAGAGAGATTTTAAGTGGGGTTAATAGCTATCATCAAGCAGGTATTTTCCAAATTAGGTTTGTCTCATCAGTTTCTATCATCATAAGACTATTATCATAAGGAAGCCTTCTGGAGTAACTAACTTCAGTCATATTTCAGTTTAGTAAAGGGGTATTAAATGATACACAGGCTATTATAAAGTTCAACTTTCCAATTTTCTACTCTGTTATCAGCTCTGTTATCAGCTAAATCAAGTTTGTATTCTTTATTCACAGACCTTTCCAGTTTCTTTGTTGCTGTAGACAAAGAGACATGTTAATAGACAGAAATAAGATTTTTCTGTAATAAGAACCCATTATTCTTAAGTACTAAAGGAGCATTAAAATGATGTTCTTCTCCTGGAGTAAAAGGAATTGTCGCCAAGCCAAGGTTAACGCAAGTGAACTCATTTGCATGCCACTAGGCTATAAAGAGACTCATGAACGCAGGATGTTTGAAGATCTTCAATGTGAAATTAAGATGTGTATCATCATGAGAATCAATATGAACATATATCTGATACAATGACAGGGAGGGGTAGCTAGGAGAGAAAATTATGTTTTTGAACCTTGAAATCTTTCTGGGTGTGCAACTCTTTAACGACCTCTAGAATTGACGGAATTGTAATATATGTGTGTCCCAAATTCCACCCTACCGTATTCCCTTCATAGTGTACTACTACAAGCTTGGCACACCTGTATTTGGGGAGTTTCTCCCATTCTTCTCTGCAGATCCTCTCAAGCTCTGTCAGGTTGGATGGGGAGCGTTGCTACACAGCTATTTTCAGGTCTCTCCAAAGATGTTCCATCGTGTTCAAGTCCGGGCTCTGGCTGGGTCACACAAGGACATTCAGAGACTTGTCCCGAAGCCACTTCTGCATTGTCTTGGCTGTTTGCTTATGTTCGTTGTCCTGTTGGACCGTGAACCTTCGCCCCAGTCTGAGGTCCTGAGAGCTTTCGACCAGGTTTTCAACAAGGATCTCTCTGTACTTTGCTCCATTCATCTTTGCCTCGATCCTGACAAGTCTCCCAGTCCCTGCCACTGAAAAACATCCCCACAGCATGATGCTGTCACCACCATGCTTCACCGTAGGGAGGGTGCCAGGTTAACTCCAGACATGACGCTTGGCATTCAGGCTAAAGAGTTCCATCTTGGTTTCATCAGACCCAGGAATCTTGTTTCTCATGGTCTGAGAGTCTTTAGGTGACTTTTGGCAAACTCCAAGCGGGCTGTCATGTGCCTTTTACTACCATAAAGGCCTGATTTGCGGAGTGTTGCAGAGATTGTTGTCCTTCTGGAAGGTTCGCTCATCTCCACAGAGGAACTGTAGAGCTCTCTCAGAGTGACCATTGGGTTCTTGGTCACCTCCCTGACCAAGGCCCTTCTCCCCCGATTGCTCAGTTTGGCCGGGCGGCCAGCTCTAGGAAGAGTCTTGGTGGTTCCACATTTATTTTATTTAAAAAGGATGGAGGCCACTGTGTTCTTGGGGACCTTTAATGCTGCAGAAATGTTTGGGTACCCTTCAAGGAGTCTGAATACTTTCCGAAGGCACTGTATAGGTAATAGGGAGCCATTTGGGATGTATACAAAGTGTACTACTAATTTTAATAACTATGACCCATGACCTTACAGTAGTGTTGATAATAGGGTCATTTCAATCTCTTGATACGAAAAAATATTAAACATCATTCTCATGATAATAATTAAATTTGACCTACAAATGCACTCCATTCAAAAACAATTTTTCTGCCCTCTGAACTGACAGTGTTATTAGCCTTTCTGTCCTGACAGTGCTGTCGCCATACAGCCGTCTTACCCAGGGATGGCAACAGGCGGCCCGTGGAACAAAACCGGCCCGCAAGTGATCGTTTTTGGTCCCCCAAAGTTTTTAGTAAAACAAAACAAAAATATAAACGCAACATGCAACAATTTCAACGATTTTAATTCCTTAGGCCCTAATCTATGGATTTCACATGACTGGGCAGGGGCGCAGCCATGGGTGGGACTGGGAGGGCATAGGCCCACCCACTGGGGAGCCATGCCCAGCCAATCAGAATGAGTCTTTCCCCACAAAAGGGCTTTATTACAGACAACAATACTCCTTAGTTTCATCAGCTGTCCGTGTGGCTGGTCTCAGACTATCCCGCAGGTGAAGAAGCCAGATGTGGTCCTGGGCTGGCATGGTCTGCGGTTGTGAGGCCGGTTGGACGTACTGCCAAATTCTCTAAAACGACATTGGAGGTGGCTTATGGTAGAGAAATTAACATTACATTCTCTGGCAACAATTCTGGTGGACATTCCTGCAGTCATCATGCCAATTGCACGCTCCCTCAAAACTTGAGACATCGTGTTGTGTGACAAAACTGCACATTTTAGAGTGATCTTTTATTGTCCCCAGCACAAGGTGCACCTGTGAAATCATCATGCCGTTTAATCAACTTCTTGATATGCCACACCTGTCAGGTGGATGAATTATCTTGGCAAAGAAGAAATGCTCACTAACAGGGATGTAAACAAATTTGTGCACAAAATATGAGAGAAATAAGCTTTTTGTGCTTATTTATTTCAGCCCATGGAACATGGGACCAACAACACTTTACACGTTGCGTTTATTTTTTTGCTCAGTATACTGTATATACATTTAATTAAGAACTTTATTTTTTGGTAAAAAAAAAAACTAAAATCACCAGGAATTCAGCCAAAAATGTGTTTAATTTAGGAAATCTGTGCCTAAGTATTATCACAAACGAAAAATGTTACATATGTGATCGTGGCTCAATGTAATCAAGATATGAAATTATTGTTATTTTCAAGTACAATCTCTTTTTGGGCTTAGTTGTGGTCAATTTGCAGTGTACAAATGATTATGATTATGTTCCGGGCCCCCGACCATCAGCTCCAACCTTCCCCACCTCTAACCCGACTCTGACAACCTCACTTCTAAGCCTTTTAAAACAGGGTATTATTGAATGACAAATTCATAAAAAAGCAGGGGAGGCAACAAGAGATAAGAAAAAGTATAAAAAGAGAGAAATCTTCTGTGGAAATGGATACCCAGCACCAGACTTCAAAACATTACAAAGCAATAATTCACTACTTGCTTCTCACTCTCTGAACTGTTTTTATTTAATCTCCTATGATTTCACTCTATGGAAGAGAGACTCACATATCCTAACTGAATTTCAGGCTGTGTTAAAACATCTCCATACCAAACAAGTAGTCAATAAAAAAGACTTTGGCATTTGTCATGCGCTCCCTCTGCATGCTTTCCAAGGGGAACTCTGATGTCCTAAACTAATTTCCATCTCCAAGGACCAACACTATCTTAGATACAAATGAAATTATCCACACCTTCTAACCCAATGAGTTTTCTGTTTACTTTGCCTTCTACAGCCACATAACCAATAAGAGCCTCACTGTGCCAGTGACAAATCAAATCTCGCCCAGGTTGGAATTGTCTCCACAGGCCTTGAATGGGAGTACGTTGGGCAGGGGGGGGGGGGGAGGGGCTGTGGTTCAAAGTCGCGTCCCTCTATTAATATGTCGGTGGTGTGTGCACAGGGCTGAGACAGCCAATAGATGTTGAGAGAGAGAGAGAGAGAGAGAGAGAGAGAGAGAGAGAGAGAGAGAGAGGGAGAGAGAGAGAGAGAGAGAGAGAGAGAGAGAGAGAGAGAGAGAGAGAGAGAGAGAGAGAGAGAGAGAGAGAGAGAGAGAGAGAGAGAGAGAGAGAGAGAGAGAGAGAGAGAGAGAGAGAGAGAGAGAGAGAGAGAGAGAGAGAGAGAGAGAGAGAGAGAGAGAGGTGACCAGAAAACAGAACCCCTAGTGTTCTTGTCAAGTTTGTGTCTGCTGCCTGCTAGCTCGCTGTAGCTCTCGCGCTCTCTCTCTCTCACAATCACAAATACTTGGGCAGCTCCAGCAACAGCTGTGTACGCGTCTGGATCTTTGAAGATAACACTGCCTATTAATAAACAAAAAGTGCCAATTATTGAGCGGCAGGGAGAGTAGCGGAATAAGATTAGGTCAAGGCGAGCCGGGTCTCAGTGAAGTCTAAATTGATGAGCCGCCGCTCTCGACAGACAGACTGGTGGAGATGCTGATCCATCCTCACCAGCCACCACACAGCCATCACACTGAGCCCCACAGACTGCAGCCAGGCAAAGAGATAAAGCTCTCCACTTAAGCACACTACAGCTCTGTGTGGGAGATGTGAGCTAGGGCCCAATGTAAATACCAGGTGGAGATAAAGACAGGATGCGCCCCAAATGGCACCCTATTCCCCTTATAGTGCACTGCATTTCACCAGGACCATTAGCAGTATGAAGGGAATAGAGTGCCGTTTGGGGAGCGGTTGAAATGTCTATATGAGATATAAGATCAAAAGTCTGTTTAAAATACATATTATTGAAGCACTAAATGGACATTTTGTTTATTAATGTCTCTTAATTCACTTGGCTAATAGGCTAATAGGGTTATTAGTTGCTAAAAGACACAGATTGTGTGTGAGGGCCCAATATAAATACCAGGTGAGGAGAAAGACTGGGAATAATAGATGCACTCAAATCAAAGTGTGTTTACAATGGCCATTTTAATGGCGTTTGTTTGCTAACAGGGCTATTGTCCAATTTTTTAGACATTAATAACACGGTAATGCACTCCTGATGATTGACAATATTAAGAACGTTATTGAGGGAGATAAACCCTTCTGTGGTTCTCTAAAACCAGCGGAGCTACTGTCAAACCGACGTGTAGGTTCTGCCGCGTGGTGTATAGCTGGATGAATGACACGGGTACAATGTCTGTCTTCATGTCCCCCAGGGACCACGGTCAATACATCATTCATATCAGAAGTATATGACGCTCTGCAAGTGCTCTGCAAGTGCATGAGGATGCAGTGGTCTCTCTCTCTTTTTCTCACTATATATATATATATTGGCCTGGTTAAAAATGTAATGTGATATAAAAGTCAATGAAATTTACCATACCTCTGGTCATTACGATGCCTGCCAGGGCTCTGAGTCGTGCATGCATGGGGGTGCAGCTGTCTGCCAGTTCGTGGTATTTCTCCCTCACCAAGCGGAATATTGAATCGGCAAAGTCCTGCAAGACACAATCAGTTTCTTTATTTCGATATACATGGTTTAAAACATATTGTTTTCATATGGGTTAGATAGCCCTTGAAGAAGAAAAAAGAAATGTTATTGTTAAGAAGTGTTATTTATACAGATTAGCCTAGCAACGGACATAGATAACCAGAGAAGAGTGGAGGTGCTAAGAGGGTCACAGGCGATGTTGAAGACAGACATGATTACATGAGTTAAGTCAATTTCACATTTAAATGTACACTAGAAAAGGTAGCAACACACAAATTGATTCAGGCAAAAGTTTACATTTAATCATATACCTCCCCTCCCTCTGACTATCCAACATAAATGCATAGCCACACAAAACTAAATGTGTGAACAAGAAGAAAAACATTTGTTGTCTAAAGCACTCTCACTAGTGTGGTTAGGGTTAGGGTTCATTCATAACAATCGGCCTGGTGAGAAACACAGTAGCCCAGTCAAGCCTAGCCACCCCTGGTCCCTCCAAAAACCTTATGTAGACCAAAGTAGCCAGCCCTCCTTCAGACAGCCTGCCGTAGCCAACTAAATAAAATAAGTTGGCAACCTGTGCACAGTGATTTCACACCATCTCAAGCCCCGTGCCTGTTATTGAAGTTATTCTGTGTAATAATCATCAGTTTAGTCTCTCAGTCTCTCACCCTGGCCAAGTAGAGATTACAATGTGGTGGGAGAGACAGAGAGCAGGAGAGAGAGAGAGAGAGAGAGAGAGAGAGAGAGAGAGAGAGAGAGAGAGAGAGAGAGAGAGAGAGAGAGAGAGAGAGAGAGAGAGAGAGAGAGAGAGAGAGAGAGAGAGAGAGAGAGAGAGAGAGAGAGAGAGAGAGAGAGAGAGAGAGAGAGAGAGAGAGAGAGAGAGAGAGAGAGAGAGAGAGAGAGAGAGAGAGAGTGGCAGCCAGCCTCTGTCCCTTAGCAGTTAGCCGCCGAAAGATTGAGCAGATAGCCGATAGCTCAGAGGACATAAACAGACACGGAGGCGACCGCTTAAAGAACAGAGAGAGAGAGAGAAAAAAGGAAAAGAAAAAACGATTAGGGAGCATATTTCTCTTTATAGCCTCGTCGCTGGGCCCTGGCCGTGAAGCACTCCTCTCACACATGGAAGAAGTAATGGTGACAAGGGCGTTCACAGCTTGTGGCGTTCTCAGGGGAAGCTGTAAGGCTTGGTGGTGCTACACTGTCACCAACGCACCGCCACCAACAGCCTGGGTAGTAAGGACCAGCATGCCCCTGGGGAGAGCTGGGATCTCCCATGATGCCTCTGGGCATACTTAGGATCTAGAATGGTGAGAAACATACCGCTCTGATCTATCACTATAAGATGACTACAATTACACTGTATGTGAGTCATTTGGTTGGTTTGTAATGGTGAAAAGTAAAGTGCTTCTGCCCGTTCAAGACACCAGGCAACTGGGAGGTGTCAAAGTGTGAGATACTGTCATCTTCAGGGAGATAACTGTGGTGGCATGATGCTATGCTATGCTGCTCTTCACCTCTGTACAGCATTATGACTTGTTGTCACACTGAGAACTTCAACCAAACATAGATTTCTGTTCTGGCAATGTGATAGGCCAACACGTTAAAAACAGTTGTCAAGCTCCTAGTCATAGATTAGAATGATAATGTGTATCTGAGTGGCTTCAGAGGTTAAAATCCCTGAAAACAAGCACAATCGCTGTCCTTCTTTTCTCGTAGTGAGATCTAACCAACTGTAAGAATACTGTTGTTGGTTGTGGCAGAATTCCTCTTCTCCTCTCCTCTCCCCCGCCTCTCCTCCACAGACCCGTGGACGTCTGATCTGATCTTGAGGTGAGACATTATGTGCCATGACTTTCTCTCACGTACAGCAACGTTGGGGAAATGACGTGCTCTCTCCCCCGCCGTCTCTCTCATGGTAGCTTGGTGCCACTGCCACCCACCACTGCCACCCTTATGGGGGTAATGTTGCAGAATAACAAGGCCAAGAAGCTTGCTAGACAGTAATGTGCACCCAGATGAGGGGAGGAGGAGGAGAGGAAAGGAGGGCCACCTCCCAACTGACTGCTCTCCCCCTGGATGCACAACAAGGTTAATAACTCTATCAGCTAGACCCTAGCTACTTCTCACCGTTTAAAATGTCACACATATTTGGTGGAGAAAGCCAGCAAACACCATCTAATAGTTGTACAAGCTTGTTCATATAGGGAAATGGCAACAAGACATAGAGCATGTTGCGAAGTTTCAATAGAGGCCATTCAATGCAACATTACACTAGCCTCAGGTGCTGAAAAATAAAGTTTGAATGACAACTAGGTGACATTTTCCACATCATTTGGTATTCAGGACATTGGAGGCAAAGGGAAATGTTGTTCTGTTTGATTCAGAGGGACTCTGGCAGTTGATGGAGTCCATTTGAGATATCGGAGGAGGGGACAAAATGTTTATGACAATCACAGAGCAGCACTGTAGTGCCTAAACACACCGCAGTACCGTCGGGCCAAGGCAGACAGGGAAAGCTGTCAGGGAGATTGGCTGTGACAGTTGTAAAGACTCGGAGGCTACGCTGAGAGAGAGAGAGAGAGAGAGAGAGAGAGAGAGAGAGAGAGAGAGAGAGAGAGAGAGAGAGAGAGAGAGAGAGAGAGAGAGAGAGAGAGAGAGAGAGAGAGAGAGAGAGAGAGAGAGAGAGAGAGAGAGAGAGAGAGAGAGAGAGAGAGAGAGAGAGAGAGAGAGAGAGAGAGAGAGAGAGAGAGAGAGAGAGAGAGAGAGGAAAAAACGTGGTGCATTATAAACACACAGAGATGAGGAGGGAACTGACTGTTCATGGAAATATCGACTGAGAATCGTGGATATAAGTTACAGACTGAGAGGTGAAACGTAGGTTAAGGGGTGTCCCTATTGGTATATGACTATATCTGATCAACCTTCATGCGCGAAAGTGTCACTGCAAATGAATAGTGACACTAAACAGTAATGTGTACAAAATAAACTTGAAACAAACAAGATTCCATAAAATATGAAGCAGCTGTTACATTTTTTTTTTTTTACATATTAGCAGAAATGTAGAATGTTAAACATGAACCAGAAGGATGCAAAACATAACTAGCATACAAAATGTCCTGCTAAAAGCTCTACTGACTAACCCCGCTAACAGTGGAACATTTATCTCCAAGGTAATGTAGAATGTCATTGCCAATTCTCCTGCCGTCTCCGTCTCCCTCATAAGTCAATATTGTGCCAGGAACACAAATGTCAACGGGGACATACACTGAGCCTTGACCCAGAAGTCTACCCACAAGTCTTTATCTGCGTCCTAAATGGCACCCTATTCCCTATATAGTGTCCTACTTTTGACCAGGCTTCATAGGGCTCTGGTCAAAGGTAGTGCATGATATAGGGAATGGGTTGTCATTTGGGGGGGGGGACACTTTTCCCTCTCTGGGGACCCGTGGGGCTGATGGGGAGAACTAAAACACACTGCATAATCTACCATGGAGGGAAATATTGTAGGTTAATACTAAGCAGGATGTGGCAATACTGCTAGCTGATAACCATGCTCCAGGTGTCAACTGAGGATAAGACCTTCATCACCTTCCCACAGTGAGGTTTTCCTCTATTTCATGTACTGTAAGTGGCTTTGGGAGTTAATTCTGTTACCATGGCTACGTTATATTACATTATATTTGACAACATTACAGTAGTTCCATCAATTTCAAAGTAAAAGTCTAATACGTTGAAATTGATTTAATGTGTTTAATCCTAAAACCCGATCCACACCAAATTGAATGGGCCACCTCTAAAATAACCTACCTCTGTAGTATTTTAAGTAAAATTCATAAGCAGGGAATTCCCTATCCTAATCATGTAAAAGGTCTCTGGGAAACTGCAGAGATGGTAGACGCTAATACTATTGCAATTAACGCCGGTCATTGTGTGTGGGGGGCACTAGCATGCGTTACCAGCAGCACATCCATGACGGCCGAGAGCATTGCAATCTCCAGTTCAAGAAAATCCAATCATATGTCTGCACGAGTGGAGGCCATTTTTTTCACCCCATGCTGTCGCTATGGCTTATCAGGTGCCACCAGAGCAGCGATGGCTGCATAAAAATGGGGCCATGTCTTATATTTCTTTATAGAGGTATTTAACAATTCATTCTCCAAGTTTTAATAGTGTCTTCCTGCTGCCTCTATATCATCCCTCCCTCGCCCCTGCCGCCGAGTGCGAGGCTTTTGAAAGGCGATATCCATTCAACGTGTGAAACCTTGCCTCGGGGGCTTTTTATATTCTCAAAGTGCCAGGCACCCACCGCGAGACAGATTCTCCTCTTGTTTGTACTCTATAACCTGTACCATTAGTCAGTCTCTCTCTCTCTCTCTCTCTCTCTCTCTCTCTCTCTCTCTCTCTCTCTCTCTCTCTCTCTCTCTCTCTCTCTCTCTCTCTCTCTCTCTCAAAGCTCCATCACAGACACCCAACACACTAACATTTCTCTCCTTTCATCTCTCGTCCTGTTGGTTTGCTTTTGTTTTGCCACAACAGACAACGTCGTGTGACAAGAGGACTGGCTGGAAGATGAACTGTGTACAGATTTGCGAGCCGTGCACTGCTGCCGTGTTGCCTCAAACCATGTCCAACCTTTCCTAGTATCATGTCCAGATGGCCATGCAGCCTGCGGAACAGATTTCTGCCCCACCATGCTTTTAGCATCATCAGCAGGGTGCTGTCAGTCAGATCGGCCAGGCTGAGCCACAATCATTAGGAAAAAAGCTTTTTCCTATCAACCACATGCTTGATGTAGAGCAGGAAGAAAAGAGTGATGAAAGGCGGGTAAAAAAGGATGGAGGGAGGAGAGTAAAGGCATTTTGTCTGCTTCTGGTTCTGTGCCTCCTGTCCTTGTTTCCATGGATGGGGGAAGAGCTAGGCTGCGACACCGCCGAGAGGTTGCCGCCGACAATGCACCTGGCGAACCCGCATGGTGACTTCACATTGTTTTCTGTAAATGGCCGATCTAGAAAGATAAACTCGTAACCACATTGGGGTTAGAGCCAGAGCCAGAGCCAGGGCAGAGCCAGATCAAGCTGACCCATTAGGATGTGACCTACATGGGTATATAACAGACACAACCACCCATTCAAATCAACCAGCTCCATAAGGATGAATGAATGATGTCAGATGTAATAAAGATGAAAGTTTAAGTGCAGCGCTGCATCGGGTACATACTCTCTCAGAGCAACAGAGAGATATACTGCGAGCAGACAGGCAAGGCAGGTGAAGAGTGTGTGTGTGTGTGTGTGTGTGTGTGTGTGTGTGTGTGTGTGTGTGTGTGTGTGTGTGTGTGTGTGTGTGTGTGTGTGTGTGTGTGTGTGTGTGTGTGTGTGTGTGTGTGTGTGTGTGTGTGTGTGACGTCAGGTTCAGGTGATCATGTCAGAAGATGTCTCGCTGGCATTGCCTGCCTTCTGTAAAAAGACAAAGACAGGGGGTGGCATTTCGTTATGTTACTGTCGACGTGTTTGGCGAGATGTGCTGATAGCACAGTGTCCTGACTGACAGGACAGCCCTGGGAGGGACTTCGCATCAGAGATAATTATGACCGTTAATGTCACCTGACACTCAGATCACAACCAGTAATAGGAAGACAGTCCTAGGCTTTGTTCGAAACTGCACCCTATTCCATAGTGCACTACTTGTGAGAAGTAGTGCACTAAATAGGGAATAGAGTGCCTTTCGGGACACAACCCCCCGTTATAGCCTAGGTACAGAGCAAATCTTTGTAGAACAAACAAATACTAGCAAATACATGATATACTGCAATAGTCTTTTAGGGACGGGTAATAACTTTTCCAAAATATTTGAATTCATTCATTAGATGGAGGAAGACGTTAGTTTCACGGCTGTTTAATGGTGGTGTTGAACACAACACAACATTGTGTGGGCTCAACAAAGAAAGCTAATCCACATGGCATGACCCAGTGCCTGTATTGACCTTCTGATAAACAGATGCTGGATGCGGGTCAGGTTCTGACTAAACCTCATATCTACCCCGAACTGGGTCCATCTGAACATACAGATCCCAACAAATCCATAAACTACGACAACAAAGCTGCTATCAGGATCAACTTCATCTGGGACAGTGTGTGCATCCTAAATGGCATCCAATTCCCAATACTCTATGGGCTCTGATTAAAAAAGTAGTCCACTAAATAGTGAATAGGGTAAGGTGCCTGTTGGGACAAAGCCACTGTTTGATGTAACCTGGCGACGACAAGAACAATCCTGACCTGGTTTTAACAGAGTTTTACCTTAGGGCCTATCTTAAATCACACCCTATTCCCTATATAGTGCACTACTTTTGACCAGAGCCAAGTACTTTTAATGCACTATAGGGAATAGGGAGAGATTTGACATGCAGAGATGGTATGTTAACAGCCATAGTACAGATCACTCTAGATAAAAAGAGAGATATGGCTGAGACGAATTAATAATGTCAAAGACGGTGTAAAACACACATCAGTGGCTTTATGCATTATGCATCAAAGGCCAGGGAGAGTGGCTCCTTCAAAAGGATAACATGACCGACCCCCAAGAGAGAGGGAGGGAGGGGGAGAGATAAAGGGAGGAAGACAGAGACAGAGGGAGGGAGGAGGTGAAAGAAAGAAAGAGAGGGAGGGGGATAGAGAGAAAGAGCGACAGAGGGAACAATATAGAGAAAGAGGGGTTGGGGGAGAGAAAGGGTGAGCGATAGAAAGAGAGGAATGAGAGAGAAAGAGAGACAGAGTGAGAGGTAGAGAGAGGGAAGGGGGGGAAGATAGCTACATGAAGAGAGAGGAAATGAGAGGGCCAGTGATGGGCTTTTAACGAGCGTAACTCTCTCTAGTTGAGACTAAAAGGAGGGATGCCACTCCAGTGGCCGTGAGGGCCTTTCACACGTTGCTCATTAATCTGGCCATGATTCAGGAGGGCCACGTGGAGGAGGGGGAGGGAGGGAGGGAGGGAGGGAGGGAGGGAGAGAGAGAGAGAGAGAGAGAGAGAGAGAGAGAGAGAGAGAGAGAGAGAGAGAGAGAGAGAGAGAGAGAGAGAGAGAGAGAGAGAGAGAGAGAGAGAGAGAGAGAGAGAGAGAGAGAGAGAGAGAGAGAGAGAGAGAGAGAGAGAGAGAGAGAGAGAGAGAGAGAGAGAGAGAGAGAGAAGGATCTGAGGATGTTAATGACTAACATTAATGACCTGCCTCGCTATGCTGCATACAGGTAACTGCCACAATAAAGGTAACACCAACATAAAGTGTCTTAATAGGGTGTTGGGGCACCACGAGCCAGAACAGCTTCAATACACCTTGGCATAGATTCTACAAGTTTCTGGAACTCTATTGGAGAGATGCAACACCCTTCTTCCACGAGAAATTCCATCATTTGGTGTTTTGTTGATGGTGGTGGAAAACGCTGTCTCAGGCATCGCTCCAGAATCTCAAATAAGTGTTCAATTGGGTTGAGATCTGGTGACTGAGACACACACACACATACACACAAACACACACATTTTAAACCCCTATGCTCCTTTGAGACCCCTCTTTCAAAGTCACTGAGATATCTTCTTCTAGACATGGTAGCTAAAATATTGGGCAACTGGTCATTTTTACACATGACCCTAAGCATGATGGGATGTTAATTGCTTTATTAACTCAGGAACCACACCTGTGTGGAAGAACCTACTTTCAATATACTTTGTAATTGTATCCCTCATTTGCTCAAGTGTTTCCTTTATTTTGGCAGTTACCTGTATTACTCTGTGTGTGAAAAGAATTCACAAAGGGGAGGTGGGCTAAACACTAGAGGTGGGAGAGGAGACTAAACTGTTACAAAAAAAGTATAAAAATGCAACACAGTTTTAAGATACATTTAGCTAGAAAATATTATTGTGAATATACTTAATGAGATGATAATTTACAATACTTTACTCTACTTTAAGTTAACTGTGAAAATGATATAGACAAATTGTACCATCATGAGTAATTTAATTTTCATCAGAGAGGGATAGGGAAATATGGAAAAATAACACTGAATAATTGTACTTGTATGTTGCAGTCCTATATGCTCACTGCTTCACGATCTTTCCGCCCGGTAGGATCCAGCATCTCCTTTCATGTGTTGAAAGGCAGGGAACCATTGAAACGTGTCCTGTGAAGTGCTGCGATGCCATCCTCTGAAGGGACGATTTATTGACCGTCATCTCTGCCGTTCTTGAAGATATCAAGACAGCGCCTGTTTCTGGGGTTGACCCAGGCAATCAGCAGACTTCAAACCTCGTCCCCACGACGCCGTCTTTGAACAGATCCGTAACGTCTGTTGCCAAACACCGAGCCACACATGGCTACGAGATTAAGGAGGGAGAACGCAGGACGGAAACACTACTGATGTTTTTTGTTGTTTTTGGTGCACTGTAGCAAAACAGTTTCTGGCACATTAATGTGCATATGGGAAAGCAATGTTTTCAAGCACATGTTTTCAGTGGGTTGTTGAGCCAGAAAAAGTATGGTTAGAAAACAGAAGCCATTTTAGCACAGCATCAAAGGGAGATTGTGGCCCCTTTGCTTGTGACTGCCTGTGACTACTTGTGACTGCTCGTGACTGGCTGGGTGAGTGACTAGGCAGCATGGTCAATGTCATGACACTCTCTTCACGCCATTCCGCCCGGCGGGGCGGTGCTATACGCCACGGTGGGCGTAGATTTGAGGCTGCACACCACGTTGAGAACGAGACGAACACTTGCTCAAGCCCCGATCGTGGCATTGATTCAACACACCGCTAAGCCACAGAGTACTGGTTGGCTATACCTACAGCCAGTACAGTTATGGATGTTCTTCTGTTTCATCACGGACACAAAGATGACGTAAACAACTGGCATAGCCGAATTCACGTTATGTTTTCTCTTTCATGCAGCCACAGAATAGATAGAAGCTAAATACACGATTTTGTATTTAAATTTCACATTTTTTAGACCTGAGAGATATCATTCATGTAAAGTAATCTTGTGGAAGTATGGATCCAGGATAATATGGTAAAGTTTGCCTTGTGTACTGTGTAGGCCAGGGCTCTCCAACCCTGTTCCTGGAGAGCTACCCTCCTGTAGGTTTCCGCTTCAACCGCATTTGTAACTAACCTGATTCAGCATATCAACCAGCTAATTACTAGCATCAGGCGTGCTAGATTAGGGTTGGAGTGAAAACGTACAGGACGGTAGCTCTCCAGGAAGAGGGTTGGAGAGCACTGCTATAGGACCCCTAACAAATAAATAAGAACATCCAAAATTCACCAGATTAACTGTTTTTAATGAAGCCGGCAACGCTGATACCAAATCATTTTGGGGAAGAAAAAAAAGTTAGCACATTGGGAGAGAGAGAGATTGAGAGAGAGAGGAGAGAGACATAGAGAAATAGAGAGAGAGAGAGAGAGAGAGAGAGAGAGAGAGAGAGAGAGAGAGAGAGAGAGAGAGAGAGAGAGATGCAAAGCTTATGTAGCCTAGTCTACTGTAAAACTCACACCACATTATACACGTTCATAGATTGCTTCAGCTGGATAAAACATCTGTTTTTTGTAGTTGAAGAAGTCCACACAATATTATTGTGAAGTACACTAAATGACCAAAGGTATGTGGACACCTGCTCTTCTAACATCTTACATGGAGTTGGTCCCCCGCTTTGCTGCTATAACAGTCTCCACTCTTCTGGGAAGGCTTTCCACTAGATGTTGGAACACTTGCTTCCATTCAGCCACAAGAGCATTCGTGAGGTTGGGCACTGATGTTGGGTGATTAGGCCTGACTCGCAGTCGGCGTTCCAATTCATCCCAAAGGTGTTCGATGGGGTTGAGGTCAGAGCTCTGTGCAGGCCAGTCAAGTTCTTTCCCACCGATGTAGAAAAACCATCTCTGTTTGGATCTCACTTTGTGCACGGGGGCGTTGTCATGCTGAAACAAGAAGGGCCTTCCCCAAACTGTTGCCACAAATTTGGAAGCACAGAATCATCTAGAATGTCATTGTAGAGTTAAGATTTCCCTTCACTGGAACTAAGGGGCCGGAACCATGAAAAACAGCCCCAGACCATTATTCCTCCTACACCAAACTTTACAGTTGGCACTATGCATTGGGGCAGGTAGCGTTCTCCTGGCATCTGCTAAACCCAGATTCGTCTGTCGGACTGCCAGATGGTGAAGTATGATTCATCACTCCAGAGAACGTGAGCTTTATACCACTCTAGCCATTGCTTGGCATAACTCATGGTGATCTTAGGCTTGTGTGCGGCTGCTCGGTTATGGAAACCCATTTCATAAAGCTTCCAACGAACAGTTCTTGTGCTGATGTTGCTTCCAGAGGCAGTTTAGAACTCGGTAGAGTGTTGCGGCCAAGGACAGACGATTTTAACGCGCTGCGTGCTTCAGCACTCGGCAGTCGCATTCTGTGACCTTGTGTGGCCTACCACTTCTCGGCAGAGCCGTTGTTGCTCCTAGACGTTTCCACTTCACAATAACAGCACTCACAGTTGACCGGGGAAGCTCTAGCAGGGTATACATTTTACAAACTGACTTGTTGTAAAGGTGGCTTCCTATGACGGTGGCATGTGGAAAGTCTCTGAGCTCTTCAGTAAGGCTATTTTACTGCCAATGTTTGTCTATGGAGATTGCATGGCTGTGTACTCGATTTTATACACCTGTCAGCAACGTGTTTGGCTGAAATTGTCGAATCCACTCATTTTAAGGGTTGTCCACCTACTTTTGTATATATAGTGTACTTTTGCATGTTGAGATAAAAGAAAATGAGTGAAATTAGATCAAATCTAGTCATGAACAGTTTCATATATTTCATTCGGGGAAAAGTAGATTGGCTTGATAGCGGCATTGACTTTGTTGGTTGGCTAGCAAGCAAAACTTATCGTTACACATTGTTAACTTTTGGGAAAACTGGTCCAGCCCCTTGGTAGCTAGCTATGGTTACTTCAAATATAGCAAAACAATGTATTAATATGAAAGTGCAATTGTAAACTATAAAGTATAAAGTTTAGTGATGTCGGTGAAGAAGTTATGAATGAGGTCCCAGGCGAATGCTTCTTGGTTGAATGTGGACGGGCATCGGACAGTCCTTGCACTTTGAAACCCACTCCCGCCATGATGTATAGCACCGCCACCGGGCGAAATGCCGTGAAACGAGTGTGTCCCCCAATGTCATGTCTATGGGTGCGGCCCTTTATAAAGTCCCCTGGCTGGTCATATATCATGGAATATTGATATGGTTCCACTACACTGCAACACCTGACATTTGATTTATAGCTTAAGGTGTTATTTTTTCATTCCTAAGCAGTCAACAAGGTATCAAGGGAAAATGTCAATGGTGCAGTGTGTTGGATGGAGAGAATGACATGTCTGAGATTGGTAAAGAAAAGGGCTAGCTCAGGTAACTTGTCTTGTTCTAATGGGTTGTCCAATGTGCTTGTGTGTTTATTTGTGCGTGTGTTTGTGTGTGTGTGTGTCTGTCTGCCAGTGACAACATTAGGGTATATGCAGCCATCTAATACTATATGCACTTCGCACCACATTGAAATAAATGCACATTTCTGTATAAGAATGCCCTTTTCAGTGTGACAGAAATAAGTCTGGCTGTGGCCCCTGCTCTCTTAACATTATACAAAGTCCATCACATGCAGTGTGCAGAGTAAGCATTATGCTGGATATTATGAACACAACACACTGCTAATAGTGTTCTCTCTCTCTCTTTTTCCTTCTTTCTCTCTTTCTTTCTCTCTCTCACACAAGCATGCACACACACACACGCATACACACACATACACACTACTCTCAGAAGAGACTGTGTGTAGAGAGACAGAGCCTGTGTGTAGAGAGACAGAGAGACTGTGTGTAGAGACAGAGAGACTGTGTGTAGAGAGACAGAGAGACTGTGTGTAGAGAGACAGCAAGACTGTGTAGAGAGAGACAGAGAGACTGTGTAGAGAGAGACAGAGCCTGTGTGTAGAGACAGAGAGCCTGTGTGTAGAGAGACAGAGAGACTGTGCGTAGAGAGACAGAGAGACTGTGTAGAGAGACAGAGCCTGTGTGTAGAGACAGAGAGACTGTGAGTAGAGAGACTGTGATTAGAGAGAAAGAGCCTGTGTGTTCAGAGACTGTGCGTAGAGAGACAGCGAGACTGTGTGTAGAGAGACAGAGAGATTGTGTAGAGAGACAGAGAGAGAGATAAACAACACCAGGTGATGAGTGTTTCCAATCTCGCAGAAGAACTGTCTAATTATCAAGGGATCCGTCATACTATATTGAATCATCCTCTCCCTTCTCCCCTGTTGATGCATGTCAGACAGCTACTACCAGACTGCAGTACTGTATCAATCCATGACCCCATTCTATCCAAAACACGTGGTGGACATTATTATAAACAGCAGCAACAGCATAGTTTATTCATTAGCTGCTCATTTGAGGCTGATATTTGTCCACTTTTTGTTGTTGTGGTGAGTCGCAGGATGGATAGCAGACAGAGGAGAGAGAAGGAGAACCATCCCTCTTTCCTCATCTGTGTGTGTGTGTGTGTGTGTGTGTGTGTGTGTGTGCCTCTATTCACTAATTGATTCGTTTCACATCTTTACAAGACAACCGAGAGTGGCAACAACAACTGCCGTTCATTTTCAAACCTCTTCTTATAAAAGCTATATTTCTCTCTTTTCAAAGCACCTAAGTGTGTGATCCTTTAAAATGCAGGTAAGGGGTTGTGCGTGGTTGGGAGAGCAGTGTGTGTGTGTGTGGTGGGAACACGGGAAAGTTTAGGAGGAGAGGAGACTCACGGCACAGTGTCAATCTTCATTCTCCTTCACAGTAATTAAAACAAGTGGATAAAAATGGCTACTTCTGTTGCAAATGAACACTTCAGTTGATGATGCACAAACAATCATAGAACTAAAATCACTATTTCATTTCACTCTCTAAATCTCCATCTAGCTGTAATCATGATAGTTGTAAGTTAACCGATTAGGAAAGTTCACGTGATTCCACAAGAGGGGGCTAAACTGTTGATGGAGTCTCAACAGTCTCTCCCTTCCCTTGACGACATACAGAACCACATCATCATTACTCATTCATTCTAATGTGCCGGTGCTTACATACACTACTGGGTTTCTCCATTAGGGCAGCAGGTAGGTAGTTCATCGTAGATGCCGGCAGTGGACAGAAGTGAACACAGGAGTGGCTATAAGAATCACCTGGGTTAGAACAGAACAGGGAGGTGGAAATTGATTTTTTGTGTATGTCCGTTGAAATGAACTAGGTGTCAAGGCAGTAAGGTACTCCTAAGAGCTATGGCTGACTTTGTGATAACTTCAGGAGTTGCTTGTGAGGACAATACCTCAAAACCAGTTCCTTTAATGTATCTAACTTAACTCTTTCAAGACTTTGGTTAAAACTCTGTTTTCTTTACCGATGTAAGAGTAGAAAAGCTTTATTTTCACAGACAGAAAGAGCCGAGAGAGAAAAAATACTATTGATGTGTCATCGACTAAAGCAGACGATGAGTATTCAAGATCTGAAGCGAATGAAAATGCTCAGAGATGAGATCAAATCACATCATTGACTGGTCTGCCCAAATATCTACGTGCCAAAGCTCAGACAGAGGACATTTGCTGAAGTTATGACCAACTGCTCCTGAACTGATATGATCAAGCACAAAATGTCCCAAGACATAGGTTGAGTTCCAAATATCACCTTATTCCCTATATAGTGCACTACTTTTGACCAGAGCCCATTTAGGGAATAGGGTGGCATTTGGGACGCACACCATCATCAACTGAAACCTCACCGCAAGCAAAGGACTTAATGAATCTTTTAACCGGTACACCAGTAGTCATTGTCAGAATCAGAATCAGACATTAGGCTGTGAGTCATGGTTAGCCAACTGCCCTGACGATGTCATCCGTATGCACAGTTCAACACTTCCTGTGCCTCAGAAACTGGTGAAATCAAAAGGTCACAGGAGGAGACAAGCCTCAATGACAGTGACAGTACAATTCCTATTAACTGGTAGCTAGCTCGGGTCTGTTTCAGAAAGCTTGACATGATTGACTGGACTAGGAAATTGAACAGTAATGCATGCGATTCCATGCACAGAAAGGTGATAACAGCACTACATTTGTGCTAAATTGTATGTGAGTGAATTTTTGCTAAGATCATGTGCTGCATTCCTCTATTTCGGCAAAGACCAAAAAAGCAAATCCAGTATTTGAGAATGTAAATATGACTTAAGCACCATACAAGTAGTTTTTTCCCCTCATGCCAAACACACATACATAAAATTATTGCCCTGTGGAATATCATGAACAGGGCAGTACATCCATAATGAACATTGCGACTGCAACTATGAGGTTTACACAGGGTCTGTCTGGCTGAAATATGAGGACTGTGTCCGGGCAGGCAGGTCTTCCTGAATGCTAAACTCTGAGAGAGAGACACTATGACCTACAACCAATCAGGGCAGAGCACCAGTGTGACCTGCCACCAATCAGAACAGAGAAAAAGTGCGCCCTGCAACCAATCAGAGCAGAGCCAGTGTGCCCTGCAACCAATCTGACGCCTAATTAATCCTGAAGGTCTTTTGTTCCGCTGAGGTTTCTCTCTTTTTTCCCCCACTGCAACACTCCATCCATCCTCTTCTCCTGGTATGTCCTCTCTTGCCCGGCTCAGTCAGCCCCTCATCTTTCCCTGCCACCTCTCAATGCCTCCCCCTCCTCCTCACCCCCTCGTCCCACCTCTCCTCCCCCACTACCTTCAGGATAAACGTCCCAGGATATAAACGTAAGTGTCTGTTGGTTTGGACTTTGGTCTTGCCAGTGGAATAAAGTGAACTGTGAACAGATTATGTTTTCAGGATTGTTTTTCACTCTATTTCTGTATATTTGTGTATCCACAAATATTTACATTAGTTGTATCTGAGAATGGTAATGAACAGAATGTGAAGGTGAACATTTCCACGACACTGCTACCCATGGATCTCTACATTCACCTTAACACCAAATGGGGCACTGCTATACAACCAGACCTCCATCTGTTAATAGTTACCCGGTCCTCAGGTTATCCAAGGACACTGTGGTAATGGTCTAGCACAGAGGGAGTGCCCTGCCTCCTGGCACTAAGGTCATTCAAAGGGCACAACCAGATCCTCATATTTTGTCTCTGTCGTTCCTCTCCTCTCTTCCCTCTCTCGTGCCTGAGTGGGGGAGATAAACGGGTACGCCCAGGCACACAAGACCAATAGCCGTGATTTATCGGAAACCATTTGGTACCTGAGCGTCTATGAAATTGTAATGAACTTGATTATGCTTTAATGAAGTGTGAGGGTTCCTCAGGACTGATTACAGTACAGCCACCATGCGTGGCATAGCAGGGGCCAGGAGAGAGAGAGAAAAAAGGAGGGAGGACGAGAGAGAAAGAGAGAGAGAGAGAGAGGGGGAAGAGAGAGCGACAGTGATGGCGGTGGGAATAACAACTAGGTGCTAGCGGGAGCGTCACAGTCGAGGCTAAGAGAGGTTAGTTAGGGGCATTACGAGTTAGAAAAGGTGACTGGAGTCAACCTTACAGGAGGAACGCTGCTAATTTCATTTCAACCTGTGTAGGGATTTTTTCCTGCCCTGGTACAAACTGCATGCTGACGTGGCGGAGGAAGAGATTTAACAGTCTTATAGGTCATATTTTGCATAAGTATTAGACAGTTCATGACGGTTCTAACCTTTCCGTGTACAAAGTGCTTCCATTAAATGTAAAAACATTATTGTTCCATAATTTCAGGCACCAATCTCTCCCGTTTTTTTCCTTTCAATTCCCCAGGAGTTATAACACCAATGGGGACAGGATACGTATCAGGCTATTACAGCAACTAGAAAATCCACTGAAAACAGCTAGATATCCTTGTTATATCCAATTAGGAGGACTTTAAAAAATAGCTATCAGATGTGCAAATGCATGCCATTAGTTTACTGTTACTGACTCTCTAACCCTTTGATCCAAAGGTACTTATCAGGTATTAGAAGTCATTGAAGTCATTGTTATCTGTGAATAAAACAGGCTTCGACAGGTCTCTACACTCCTAGGAAAAAAAGGTTGCAAAAGGGTTCTTTGGCTGTGTCCATAAAATAACCCGTTTTGGTTCCAGGAATAACCCACTGAGATCCCTCAGTGGAAAGGGATATGGAATCTAAAAGGGTTCTACCTGGAACCAAAAGGGCTCTTCAAAGGGTTCTCCTACGGTGACAGCCGAAGAACCCTTTTAGGTTCTAGATAGAACTTTTTTCTAAGAGTGTATAAGCATGTGAGGCAGACAGGCAGCTCATCCACTCTATAAGTCTGTAACACTGTCTTATGCGTCCCATATTGCACCCTATTTCCTATATAGTGCACTACTTTTGACCAGAGCCCTGTAGACCCTGGATTAAAAGAGAGCACCATATAGGGAATAGGGTCTATTTGGAACGCAAACACTCTGCTGCAGGTGGCCTCAGGGTGTAAATCAATTTCTGTAATAATTCATTCGTTTTTCACACGTTCCTTTCCTCTCCTCTGTTGGATAATTTTTCTATTTCTTGAAATCGCTGCTTGCCTGGCCTAGCTTGGCCGCTGCCATCGTTAATTTGTTGTGGCAATATTAATTAATGATTTTCGCTTCATGGCTGTTTATATTCAGACAGATTAGAAGTCAAGAGATTAGAAAAAGAAAACAATCTGTAAAACGCTCGGTGGCTGACAGGGGTCACCTTGGTGTCTCAAATCATATTCAATTTGCCGGCATGGGGAAATTACCAGGCTAAATGATTCCATAGCTAGGCGTATCTTCTGTCTAGTAACGGCCTGCATTCAGAAGAGCTCAATGAGACCACGTTCAGCAGAGGGGAAAGCATACCATACAGCATACAGCATACAGCATGCTGTAAAGAAATGTTATGAAATGCATCTGTGAACTATTATTAGATCATTGGTATTTGGATTTAAATTGTTTCTTTAATCAAGAGCATGTACAGTCAGGCACCATTGATAAAGATAAGCATATAAACACGTATAAAATAAATCATATCAATGCTGAGCTATAATGTATGCCCCAAAAAATGTTGCTCCAATTTTATTCTGATGTACTAATACAATTGCTCAGAGGGAGACACTTTATTGAACAAGTAATGCAAAAAAAATCTCGAAAAGATAGGTGTCAGAATTATTGGCACCCATATTTTCCTTACTCCGGCACACTCCCCTTGCGAGGATTACAACACTGAGCCTTTTTCTGTCTCAAAAAGATAGATGTCAAAATTATTGGCAACCCTGTTTTCAATGCTTTGTGCACCCTCCCCTTGAGAGGATTATGGCACTAAGCCTTTTCCTAAAATGTTTTATGAGACTGAACAACACATTGGGAGGGATCTTAGACCATTCCTCCATCTTAGAATCTTTCTAGATCCTTGATATCCTTTATCTGTACTTAGGGACTGCCCTCTTTAATACAAACAACAGGTTTTCAATGGGGTTCTTCTTTCGACACCAAACCCACCACTGGCGTCCGCGGCCAAGGAGATCTATTTTCGTGTCATCTGACCATAGCACCGCTTCCAATCCAAGTTCCAGTACCGTTTAGCAAACTCCATGCAATTACAGTTGTTAGTTGCTCTCAATAATAATTTTAAAATGCTGGCAACCCTTCCGAAGAGCATATGCCTATTGGCATGGAGGTGACGTCTAATTGTAGATTTGGAGAATTCTCCAACTTTGGCCCTTGGATATTCCTTCGCCGAACCATCTTCTTCACTGTGCGTGGTAACAAGATACACTTGCGTCCAATACCAGGCAAGTTTACCACTGTTCCAGTGGTTTTAAACGTCTTAATATTTGCCTTAATAGTGGTATGATTAATGAAGGTCAACAACCATTTGTCTCTTTTTGTTTGTGAGCTCTTTGCATTTCCCTATGGTGATGGATGACAAAGAGATGCATGTTACCTCATTTTTATACCCCAGTGAAACAGGAAGCCGTGGAAGGCCACAATACATTTTCTCTCCCCAAAATATTACTTGTTAAACAAAATATATTCCTCTGAGCAATTGCATTAATATAAAATAATATAATTTCTCGAACATACAATATAAATCAAATCAAAGTGTATCGGTTGCGTACACAGATTTGCAGGTGTTATAGCAGATGCAGGGAAATGCTTATTTTACTGTGCAGTAGAATGTAGCTCAGTATTTAAATTATTTATTTTATACAGTCTTTTTTGCTCATCTTTATCAATCATTTTGGATCTGACTGTATCTGGAATATCTATTGTTGTGTGTTAAAAGTGTGTAATGACTGAGTACAGTCTGCTACTGAGATGAAGGATTAAACCTAAACATATTCATCATGCAAAGTGGGGTGACATCCTGCTTACAGAACAGTCAATAGTGGCAATGTTGTTGTTTTTGTAAGCAGGAAGTTGCCGTCATCATGGCATCATATTTGGTGTGTTTATATAATAAAGATTTTCTGAATCACTGAGTGTACTTTTAACCAACCTTCTACCAGGTTTAAAAATCACATTTGATTCTTATGCATCTCTGTACTTCCCCCTCCTCCTAGCCTTGTCCCCACCATTGTTATTCTGTCTTGCCGGTGCATTTCCTTATGTCTCTAATCCAAGGTTAAAGAGCCGGGGTGGCCGACAATGGCCCGACCAATGACCTGGAGTTGTCCTTCAGTCAGCCGAGACTGGCCCGGACTCACCCGCTACCCCCCTGCCCGCCACCCTGCCCGTCGCCGTCTTGAAGATCGGAACTCTTATGTTGACTTGGCAACGCGGCAGATCTTTGTCACCGCGGTCAGAACGGCAACTGCACCGTGAGGCGAGAAGATAGAGAGGGAGAGATTAAGTGGCCAATCAACCTGGGAACAAGGGGTAATCATTCCACTTAGTCATGTGACCGGAATCCTGATGCCAAATTACATTCACTTCTCTTCTCCTCTCTCTCCTCACAGTCACACTGCAGTGGATAAATTACACCCACCCAGACCTGCCTGGACTGGAGAGTGTTCAATGCTGTTCTCTCACTTTGTACAGTACAAAGTGAGAGAACAGCATTGACGGATAATTGTCTTTAAGTAACCTGTTAAAGAAATACAGTTTGAGTATCCGATACTGATTCTGTCAAATTAGAACATAGTTTTAATAAAAACGACAGCAGAATACAGAGTATATTTGAAACTCTTAAAATAGGGCTGCATTTTGTTTATATCACAAAGTAGCAATAACTTTGTAACTGACCCTAACACTGTCTTATTTCTGATGATGGAGAACAAAAACCTGCATGGTCGGATGTTCGGTGCCATCAGGGGTGTGCGTGTTTGTGTGTGCGCCTGCGTCATTATTTAGAGATGTGTGGAGCTATACCGGAGTGTGAGCAGCATACCACAATACCAGACATTGGATGAGTTTCAATATTTCATTTAGGAGCTGGACATTGGAGCTATTCTTCAAGTTATTGTTCAGGTTAGCCTGAGGCTATCATCCTGGCGTGGTTCTGGATTCCTCTCCTCCAAGACAATATCATGTCCTTGACAAACATCAGCTTCTCTCTCGCTTTCTATTGGCTCTACTCTCCCTCTTTCATTCTGCAAAGTTGACCTACTGTAGGTTTCTACCATTCTCTCTCTCACTCTCTCTCTGTCTCTCTCCATCTACGGAGAAACTCAAAGGAAGCAAGGTCTTTATAATAACCCATGCCTTTCCGCCTTACCTAGGATGGAGTTCCTTACCTAGGATGGCGTTCCTTACCTAGGATGGCGTTCCTTACCTAGGATGGCGTTCCTCGACTACGATGGAGTTCCTCGACTACGATGGAGTTCCAGTAAAAGTGGGTGCCTTAAGGTAAAGCCTGAGTCAGTCTCTGTAAAAGGAAAGCGGCCTTTACTGAGCTGGCCTAGGGACTAAGTCTGTCACTCTCCCAATACCAGGCCTTACATCTGGTGGCTATTGAACTCCTAACCTCTCACATGCACATAAGCACGCGCACGCATACCCAATAAGGAAAAAACTCATGATTTCACGTGAAATTTCCACGTTTTGCAAGTGACATTTTATGTCACATCATGTGTTTTTGGAACACTTCACATGATGATATTTCACATGTGGATTCAAACACACACAAACAGGGCTTTTGACAATGTTTTCTACGTATATATTTGACAAATTTATATGATTACATTGTGTATGTTTATTTATAAAGTAATTATTATTCATGTCCTCGCATGGGATTTGAACTCACAACCTCTTGGTTCACAGCATTCCTGCTACACCACCACGTCTGTGTCAATGACTGATTTCACATGTATTCCTACACTTTGGACTTACAGTACCAGTCAAAAGTTTGGACACACCTACTCATTCCATTCTCATTTCATTTTTACTATTTCCTACATTGTAAAATAATAGTGAAGACATCAAAACTATGAAATAACACATACAGTGGGGAGAACAAGTATTTGATACACTGCCGATTTTGCAGGTTTACCTACTTACAAAGCATGTAGAGGTCTGTAATTTTTATCATAGGTACACTTCAACTGTGAGAGACGGAATCTAAAACAAAAATCCTGAAAATCACATTGTATGATTTTTAACTAATTAATTTGCATTTTATTGCATGACATAAGTATTTGATCACCTACCAACCAGTAAGAATTCCGTCTCTCACAGACCTGTTAGTTTTTCTTTAAGAAGCCCTCCTGTTCTCCACTCATTACCTGTATTAACTGCACCTGTTTGAACTCGTTACCTGTATAAAAGACACCTGTCCACACACTCAATCAAACAGACTCCAACCTCTCCACAATGGCCAAGACCAGAGAGCTGTGTAAGGACATCAGGGATAAAATTGTAGACCTGCACAAGGCTGGGATGGGCTACAGGACAATAGGCAAGCAGCTTGGGGAGAAGGCAACAACTGTTGGCGCAATTATTAGAAAATGGAAGAAGTTGAAGATGACGGTCAATCACCCTCGGTCTGGGGCTCCATGCAAGATCTCACCTCGTGGGGCATCAATGATCATGAGGAAGGTGAGGGATCAGCCCAGAACTACACGGCAGGACCTGGTCAATGACCTGAAGAGAGCTGGGACCACAGTCTAAAAGAAAACCATTAGTAACACACTACGCCGTCATGGATTAAAATCCTGCAGCGCACGCAAGGTCCCCCTGCTCAAGCCAGCGCATGTCCAGGCCCGTCTGAAGTTTGCCAATGACCATCTGGATGATCCAGAGGAGGAATGGGAGAAGGTCATGTGGTCTGATGAGACAAAAATAGAGATTTTTGGTCTAAACTCCACTCGCCGTGTTTGGAAGAAGAAAAAGGATGAGTACAACCCCAAGAACACCATCCCAACCGTGAAGCATGGAGGTGGAAACATCATTCTTTGGGGATGCTTTTCTGCAAAGGGGACAGGACGACTGCACCGTATTGAGGGGAGGATGGATGGGGCCATGTATCGCGAGATCTTGGCCAACAACCTCCTTCCCTCAGTAAGAGCATTGAAGATGGGTCGTAGCTGGGTCTTCCAGCATGACAACGACCCGAAACACACAGCCAGGGCAACTAAGGAGTGGCTCCGTAAGAAGCATCTCAAGGTCCTGGAGTGGCCTAGCCAGTCTCCAGATCTGAACCCAATAGAAAATCTTTGGAGGGAGCTGAAAGTCCGTATTGCCCAGCGACAGCCCCGAAACCTGAAGGATCTGGAGAAGGTCTGTATGGAGGAGTGGGCCAAAATCCCTGCTGCAGTGTGTGCAAACCTGGTCAAGAACTACAGGAAACGTATGATCTCTGTAATTGCAAACAAAGGTTTCTGTACCAAATATTAAGTTCTGCTTTTCTGATGTATCAAATACTTATGTCATGCAATAAAATGCAAATTAATTACTTAAAAATCATACAATGTGATTTTCTGGATTTTTGTTTTAGATTCCGTCTTTCACAGTTGAAGTGTACCTATGATCAAAATTACAGACCTCTACATGCTTTGTAAGTAGGAAAACCTGCAAAATCGGCAGTGTATCAAATACTTGTTCTCCCCACTGTATATGTAATCATGTAAAAACCAAAAAAAAGAGTTAAACAAATCAAAATACACTACCGGTCAAAAGTTTTAGAACACCTACTCATTCAAGTTTTTTATTTATTTATTTTTTACTATTTTCTACATTGTATAATAATAGTGAAGACATCAAAACAATGAAATAACACATATGGAATCATGTAGTAACCAAAAAAGTGTTAAACAAATCAAAATATATTATATATTTGAGATTCTTCAAATAGCCACGCTTTGACTTGATGACAGCT
Source organism: Salvelinus alpinus (assembly GCF_045679555.1). Taxonomy (NCBI): domain Eukaryota; kingdom Metazoa; phylum Chordata; class Actinopteri; order Salmoniformes; family Salmonidae; genus Salvelinus; species Salvelinus alpinus. The sequence continues at coordinate 75,384,600 of NC_092093.1, forward strand.
TTGCACAGTCTTTGCATTCTCTCAACCAGCTTCACCTGGAATGTTTTTCCCACAGTCTTGAAGTGTCACGCCCTGATCTGTTTCACCTGTTCCTATGATTGTCTCCACCCTCTCCAGGTGTCGCTGATTTCCCCCAGTGTATTTATCCCTGTGTTTCCTGTCTCTCTGTGCCAGTTCGTCTTGTATGTTTAGTCAAGTCAGCCAGCGTGTTTTTCCAGTACTCCTTTTGCAATTCTCATTTTTCTAGTCCTCCCGGTTTTGACCCTTGCCTGTTTCTCGACTCTGTACCCGCCTGCCTGACCATTCTGCCTGCCTTGACCACGAGCCTGTCTGCCCCTCTGTACCTCCTGGACTCTGATCTGGTTTTGACCTTTTTGCCTGTCCACGACCATTCTTTTGCCTACCCCTTTGGATTATTAAACATTGTAAGACTCCAACACTCTGCCTCATGTGTCTGCATCTAGGTCTCGCATTGTGGCTTGATATGATATGAGTTCCCACATACGCTGAGCACTTGTTGGCTGATTTTCCTTTGGTTGAGGTCAGGGGATTGTGGAGGCCAGGTCATCTGATGCAGCACTCCATCACTCTCCTTCTTGGTCAAATAGCCCTTACACAGCCTGGAGGTGTGTTTTGGGTCATTGTCCTGTTGAAAATCAAATGATAGTCCAACTATGCCAAAACCAGATGAGATGGCGTATCACTGCAGAATGCTGTGGTAGCCATGCTGGTTAAGTGTGCCTTGAATTCTAAATAAATCACAGACAGTGTCACCAGCAAAGCACCCCCACACCATAACACCTCCTTCTCCATGGATCACGGTGTGAACCACACATGCGGAGATCATCCGTTCACCTACTCTGTGTCTCACAAAGACACAGCGGTTGGAACCAAAAATTTGGACACAAATTTGGACACAAGACCAAAGGACACATTTCCACCGGTCTAATGTCCGGTGGAAATTCTGCAGCAATACATTCTGCAGCAATACGCCATCCCATCTGGTTTGCACTTAAAGTGACTATCTGTGACTACTGTTTTTCAACCGGACAATGACCCAAAACACACATCCAGGCTGTGTAAGGGCTATTTGACCAAGAAGGAGAGGGATGGAGTGCTGCATCAGATGACATGGCCTCCACAATCACCCGACCTCAGCCCAATTGAGATGGATTGGGATGAGTTGGACCGCAGAGTGAAGGAAAGGCAGCCAACAAGTGCTCATCACATGTGGGAACTCCTTCAAGACTGTTGGAAAAGAATGCCAAGACTGTGCAAAGCTGTCATCAAGGCAAAGGGTGGCTACTTTTTTCTTTTGAATATTTTATTTTTGCATTTTCCAATTAACAACATTCAAGACAAACGTGAAAAGATATTAGACAACAATAGGACAAAGTGACAGTAACAGATGAGCGTAACAAAAAGTAAAAATCAAACATACAATAAAAAAAGATTATAATGAGACATTGGATCATATGGTCACCTGCCGTAGGTTACATATTATACATTACGTGTGAAACATTATATAAGGATAATATAGAGATTCATTCAATGTGATGTGGGGGGAGATTCTCCATATAGTCAATAAAAGGTTGCCAAATTCTGTAAAATGTATTTAACTTATTCCTCAAGCGGTAAGTGATTTTCTCCAGTGGGATACAACTATTAACTTCTGATAGCCACATTGCAACTGGCAGGGGGGAATCCAATTTCCATTTCAAGGCAAAGGGTGGCTACTTTGAAGAATCTAAAATATACAATATATTTTGATTTATTTAACACTTTTTTGGTTAATCCATGAGTCCATATTTGTTCTTTCACAGTTTGATGTCTTCACTATTATTATACAATGTAGAAAATAGTTAAACTAAAGAAAAACCCTTGAATGAGTAGTCGTGTCCAAACTTTTGACCGGTACTATAAGTAAAGTAAATCTCAGCTTTGTTAAAAATACACTCAAGAAAAACTATTATATTCATCATAGTGATTGATTCAGGAGTACCATTAAAAAGGGGTTGGAACTGGTTTAGGGAACAGAACCGAAAACCAGAAAATAACATTTTTCAAGGAACATAAACAGAACCTGGAATGAAAGTGATCCATACTGTTCTGGAACAGAGCCGTTATTTTAAAAGTATGGGAACCGGTTAAGAACGTTCTTTTACGTTCAGAAATTGTTTGACTCCAACAAAAAAATGACACAGCAAAGCGCCTATGCAAACTTATTTCAGTGTCTGCCTGCAAGCTGAATATCTTTGCCATCGCATGTTTAGACTACCTGCCCCTCTCCGAAGCATAGGCTATTGTACTGACGTTACAATCGTAATTCAGAAGATAGGGAGAGAGATTTTTAATTCAATGATAGTTAAGGCTACTATAGACCTAGTAATCAAATCAAGCTACCATAGGCCTAGTAATCAAATCAAGTCAAATGGTATTTGTCACATGTGCCAAATGCAACAGATGTAGACCTTACCATGAAATGCTTACTTACAAGCCCTTAACCAATAATGCAGTTTTTTTAAGTAAGAAAATATTTGCCACAAAAATACATTTGAAAAATAAACTAAAGTAAAAATAAATATATACTGTATATACATAAAATGGTACACAATGAAATAACAATAACGAGGTTATATTCAGTATACAGGGGGTACTGGTACCAAGTCAATGTGCAGGGGTACAGGTTAGTCGAGGTAATTGAGGTAATATGTACATGTAGGTAGAGGTAAAGTGATGACGGGTTTTTAATCATGGTGCTGCTCTGCACACACAAGCTTGTTAGTTAGCTCAACCTTGTTAGCTAGCAAGCTCAAAGGACATTCAAAGTTCCGCCATTGAAGCCACTCCTCCAAGTTATAATTCTGTGGATCTAATTTACAGTGCAATCGGAAAGTATTCAGCCCCCTTGACTTTTTCCACATTTTGTTACATTATAGCCTTATTCTAAAATGGATGAAATTGCTGTTTTTTTCCCCTCATCAATCTACACACAATACTACATAATGACAAAGCAAAGTATTCAGACCCTTTACTCAGTACTTTGTTGAAGCACCTTTGGCAGCGATTACAGCCTCGAGTCTTCTTGGGTATGACGCTAGAAGCTTGGCACACCTGTATTTGGAGAGTTTCCCCCATTTTTCTCTGCAGATGCTCTCAAGCTCTGTCAGGTTGGATGGGGAGCGTCGCTGCACAGCTATTTTCAGGTCTCTCCACAGATGTTCGATCGGGTTCAAGTCCGGTCTCTGGCTGGGCCAATCAAGGACATTCAGAGACTTGTCCCAAAACCACTCCTAAGTTGTCTTGGCTGTGTGCTTAGGGTCATTGTCCTGTTGGATCATTGCCCTGTTCATTCAGGATCTCTCTGTACTTTGCTCCGTTCATCTTTCCCTCGATCCTGACTAGTCTCCCAGTCCCTGCCGCTGAAAAACCTCCCTCTGAACAGAGAAAGAACAGAGAAACTTGTTTCTCATGGTCTGAGTCCTTTAGGTGCCTTTTGTCAAACTTCAAGCGGGCTGTCATGTGCCTTTTACTGAGGAGTGGCTTCCGTCTGGCCACTCTATCATAAATGCCTGATTGGTGGAGTGCTGCAGAGATGGTTGTCCTTCAGAAAGATTCTCCCATCGCCACAGAGGAACTCTGGAGCTCTGTCAGAGTGACAATCGCGTTCTTGGTCGCCTTCATGACCAAGGCCCTTCTCTCCCGCTTGCTCAGTTTGGCCGGGCGGCCAGCTCTAGGAAGAGTGTTGGTGGTTCCAAACTTCTTCCATTTAAGAATGATGGAGGCCACTGTGTTCTTGGGGATCTTCAATGCTGCAGAAATGTTTGGGTACCCTTCCCCAGATCTGTGTCTCGACATAATCTTGTCTCTTAGCTCTACGGACAATTCCTTCGACTTCATGGTTTGGTTTTTGCTCTGATATCAACTGTGGGACCTTATATAGACAGGTGTGTGACTTTCCAAATCATATCCAATCAATTGAACTTACCACAGGTGGACTCCAATCAAGTTATAGAAACATCTCAAGGATGATAAATGGAAACATGATGCACCTGAACTCAATTGTGAGTCTCATAGCAAGGGGTCTGAATACTTATGTAAATAAGATATCTGTTTTTTATTTTTAATACATTTGCAATAATTTCTACAAACCTGTTTTCGCTTTGTCATTATGGGGTATTGTGTGTAGATTGATGAGGGAAAAAATAAATGTAATACATTTTGTAATGTAACAAAATGTGGGTAAAGTAAAGGGGTCTGAATACTTTCTGAATGCACAGCAGATAGTGCATGTCAAAACAGAATGCCCAGCGCTTCAAGCCTCCTCAATCTTCTCTTGCTCTCTCCCCACCCGCAAAATGTCAGTCCCATCTTGCACCATAGGCTACACTTGTCTGTCCATCACACATTTAAAAAACTAGCTTGCCTGCTCTATCCACACTGATTGTTGAAATAATTTCATGAGGTAAATGTAAAAAACGGTTGATTTGACAGGTTAAAAAAAACGAACCGGTACTGAACTTTATTTTGCTGGTAGGAACAGTGGAACAGAACAAAAACAAATGTGGTTCTATTCAGAAAGAAATGATTGGAAAATAATTTAGGTTCCAACCCCTGAAACAGAATAATATTCCCCACTAACAGACAACAATACAGAAAACCCCTCAAATTGCTGATATAGTAAATTAAATCAATGACGAGAGAATAGTCAGATTAACTGATGACTAAAATAGCAGTGCAGATGGCTCTATTTATCTTAGTGCAGAGATGTATTATACTTGTTGGTAATGAATATGTAGAGGTATGCTACGATGCAGAAATGCTGCTACGCAGCAGAAAGATCAGCGTACACAAAATTGAAAAGTCAGTAATAAATGATCATGTCAAATTTAATCAGATTATCATTGATTGAAGATTGTTTATACTATTTTAGCTGAACAGCGTACTTAACTTATACTTAAAACACGTGAAATTTGGATGTTTTTCTTTCACCTCAAATTCTAACTCTCACATGTAAAAAACTTTGCTGAAATGTAGATCCCCATGTTGTCACGTTTATTTCACACGAGTAGTTTCATGTTATTACATGATGTCACGTTATTACATTAACTTAAGATCAATGTAATCACATGTGAAACAGATATCACATGTGAAATTCATGTGGTTTTTCTGTAAGAGACACTAAGACAATCCGCAGAGCAATCTTAGAAGGATTGTGTGTTTGATGTGTGTGTGTCCTTCACCACTTCAAAATGACTGTTCCCCCTGTCCCCCATTCGACAGGAGCAAGCACGGCTGACTTTCAAGAATTTCCACAAGCGACTGCTTTCTGGAACTAAACGGGTGAGGCAAATCCTCTTAAAATCCTTTTAAACACCATGACAGGAGGTAAAAAATAAAAGTTTTCTCCCAGGCTAACATGAGCAGGTTGTTTGGCTGATGTTGTTCGGGAAAGGAAGGACACTTTGCTTGTCTATTCCTTCAAGGCATGGAAGGGAATGCTAATAGGACATAGCCCATTTAAAGGTCCACAATAGCTTTACTTTTGGTCATGTAGTGTATGTCAGCCAATTGTAACTCCAAAAAACGTATAGCTTATACCCATCTGAAACTGGTTCCGGCTGCTCACCTCACGTGCGCCTGCTGCTGAGGAGAGAGCACGATGCAGTTTTTTTATTTTTTTATTTTCGTATTTATCAATTGTTTAGTCATTATTATTATTGTAAATCATTATTATTATTGTAGGCCTATTTAATAATCTGAACTAGTACTTTAAATAGCCTTTGCAAAAAGTGTTTTGTTTAATTTTGTTGAGACATTTTCATTTACTAAATTAAGTTATACCTTTCATTTTGTGCTCCATATTTAGTTTAAAGTTCAAATAAATAGCCTAGCATTAGCCTATTGCTGTCATTTGTTGAGTAGGCCTATACGGTAGGCATTCACCTTCGTTGGTAATTCATTTAATGCCGCAATATAGTAACCTGTTCACATTTTCCCTATAAACAATGACTTGACTTACTTTTGATATTACCCTAATAATGTTAAGCATCTTTTGTGAAGGTTTGGTGTGTTATGGTTACTATTAGGCTTAGCTACAGCAGGCCTATGAAAGCAGTGCGCACCGGTACTCCAACTGACTCCGACAGTTAAACTTGAGGTGAGGAAGAATGTTTTAGGCCTACCAGAGTTACTCCTTTAATCTAACAATATAATGCTTATCTTGATAAAAATGAAGGAATTAGCCTTATTTATGCCTTTATCTGAATAGCAGTAGTAGCCTATCTGACAAGTATAAAGAAATCCATGTCAATGGTGCGAACATGGCGCTGGCATATCTCAATCTTTCTCTCCGTCTCTCTAGGGCTAGGAATCTCCTTTAATATATATATATTTTTATATGAATATCATATAATGGACGTCTAAGCATATAGGCCTATATGCATGCAATGCCCTGATGCATTTATCGCTCAAATCTCCGACAGCTGAATCATGTTTGAGGAACGTAAAAACCAATAAAAGAATAGACTACAACGTTTTTTAATGCTTCACATCGAAAGACAAACAAAACACATTTTTTGTAATTTGTTATAGGCAGTTTGTCAGGACACGTAACTGTGGATCATTTGACAAATATGCTTGTTTATTGACGGCGCTGACGGCTCCCAGCACGAGGTTTCTTTCTATCTCTCTTTCTCCCAGATCTGAACGGGTCTCTCGGATCCGAACCAGCACGGGTCTGTTTGGGTCTGTTTTCAACGGTCCTTTTCAGAAGGGGTCTGACACACACATCAGAAATTATTTTATGCATATCGTGTCGGGTGGGAAAGCCACGGAGCCATTTCGGAAGGGTCCAAACTTTTTGGACCCATTAAGACCTCTAGTACACACTACGCACACACTCAGACTACACTGCATACACCATACACACAAATACCGTGTATGAACAGACATGCACACACGCACCCATGCACACATAGCTACAGGTATCTGTGTATTTTTTGACATTGATGAACAATGTATCAACTATTTGTCTTAAATGTATAGAATAAATAGTGTTAATTATTAGAGCCTACAACAAAATGAATGATACTGTTGGCCTAGGTTTCCTAGATACCTAGATTTGTGCGATTATAAACATGTCTAAAGTGAAAATAACATTCACAGCTGATGATTGAATGAGCTAGAAAATGTTTCCCTGGTAGTGTTACCTTCGATATATTTGTTCATGTCCCAAATGGCATCATTTTCTCTATATTGTGCACAACTTCTGTTGAGGGCCTGTGCACTATCTAGAGAATAGGGTGCCATTTTGCACAGAACCTTAAATGCTGAATTGAAGGTTAAAATGTCCAACCACAGAATCCAGCCCTGAATGACTTTGGGGTCTAAAATGGAAAAGTTCCTCAAAACTTGTTTGCCTGGTCTGATTGCTCTTTACATATTTGAGTAAATGAGCACGGGATTGGGTCAGTGGTTTGTTTGTCGATTTGCTCTTTGCTTTTCGATCTCCTTTGGGCAAGAGATTGAATTAATGTTTGTAGATGCTACACCTGGGGAAACAAGAGATTGTGCAAAATTACAATACTCTACCAATTATAGCTCTAGAAACACACACACGCAAAATAGAAAAGCTCATTTTGGGAGCCGTTCTGTTTTCTCTTGTGTCGGAGGCACAAGGCCAATAATTTGCTTCATTTACATCCCTTTCCGTTTGAATAGATCACTGAGCAGATTTTGTTTACCCGCAGCCTGAGCCTTCCAACGTACACACACCATTTGCATGTTTCCACTAGATACGCCACCCACTGTCGTCACACTTCCCGTCCAAAGTAAATGATAAGTCAGCATGCTTACAAATCTCCCTTATCATCATCCCTCCTCCCTCTCTTCATCCCCCTGTCAGCTCATCCTTACCCATATCTCCTCCCTCTTAATTACTTGTTGGATGGCGATAGTGTTTCTGCTGTGTTCCTGCTGCTTTGGCTATTACAGGACCCTGTATGGGGGAGAAGAAGCTGACAGATGTCCCAACCAAAAGCCAAGCTACTCACCTGGGGCAAATGAGGGCATCTATTCCTGCTGGGTTTAAGGCCTCCTCTCCCCTCAGGAGCCAGCCTGATGTTGAAGAGGGCCTGCAAAGCGCACTGGGCCGCCTGGGTCTTGGCCAGCTTCTTGCTGCGTCCAGAGCCCTCGAATATCCTCCCGTCCACACGGACTGCCATGATGAAGCTCCGCGCCCGCCGCCCCTCTGTCCTCTCGGACAGGCACACGTACCTCAGGCCTGGACGCAGCTCGTTGAGCAGCACCACAGGGGTCTTGGGGGCCTCGGCGGGGATGGTCACAGGGACCCCTGCCAGCCGCTGCTTGGCCTGCACCATTAAGTCCAACGTGTGGCGAAGTAATCGGCCGTGCCGGAGGGCGCTGGAGAGGCGCAGCTCGCTCTTCTCCGACGCCGACCGGTAGAGGGAGAAGCTGTCGCCGACTACACCACCACATGACGACGGCTCAAACTCCTTGAACAGAGTGTCTGGGAAGTCTGCCGCCTGGTCCGAGGTAAAGTCTGCAGAGGGGTTGCCATGGTTACCCATGGCCAGGTGAGCCTGAGGAGCGTTGGGGAACTGAATGAAGGACTTGAGGGCCAGCTCGGCCGCCCTCATCTTAGCTTTCTTCTTGGTGGGGCCCGTGCCCTCGAAGGTGAGGCCATTCACCTCTACGGCGATTGAGAACAGGGGTGCGTGGACCGGGCCGGTCTGGGATACCATGCGGTACTGGAGGCCTGGCCTCAGCTCATTCAGCTGCACCAGGGCATTCTTTGGTGAGTCCGACCACAACAGTTTCTTGTAGATCAGACGGAGTTTGCACAGGTGTCCGTTATTGTCCTCCTCCAACGGCCGCTTCCTCTTCAGACCGGAAGTCCCACCTCTAGATGTGTCCGATTTGAACAGTGATTGGCGGTCGCCGGGGACAATAGAACAGCAGTCCTCTAGGTTACCAATATTTCGGTTCTCTTTGACCTCAGTGCTACTGGTGCCTGACAACGACAAGAAAAGGAAACAAAACAATTTAGAGCAATAAAACCATTGTTCAGAATAAAAGTAAGTAATAAATGCAGACATAACTGTGTGGCGCTCCATTTTCACTATATTTCAGTGTGCAATAGAATGAGATTCAGAAAGCAACGCTCTTGGGGCAGATTTAGCCACTTGATACACAATGAAAGGGTAATGAACAGATCTACCAGCGTCCCCCAGTCGACAGTCCCCAAAGTTCATAGCGAGGGAGGCTATCTTATTTAAGTGTTCTAAAATTCAAATCCAAATCCCCTCAAATGGGGTATTATCTGCCAAATCATTCTGTAATCTGCTGCAAAATTGGTTCTGTGACTCTGAGGTTTAAGTGGGAGAGTATTTGTTACTGTACCCAATGCAAAGCAGCAATCTCTTTTGTAATGGGGGGATTGTATTGTATTGAAAGTTACACACATTGGGGAGTGAAAGAGCAAAGCCATCGGCCTTATTTCAGACTTCTATTCTCTATGAGGACAAAGTTGGAGCAGCTGTGCTATCATGCTCTGCTCTTCAAACCTAGTTACAGGGACAAAGAAGCATATTGCATTTCTGAAAAATTTTCACAAATTTTTGTTTCAAAACCAGAAAATGTACAGATAGATCACTTTCATATCTGGTCTACAGTACAGTGTATTTACAATATGTGGAAGCAGTACTGTAATTTGTCCAAGACAAATTTCTCCTTGGGATGAATACAGTATATCATAGGCTATCATATCACCAGTGGCTGTGCATCCAGTATGTTGGGAGGAATATACTGAGTGGTGTGACTTACTTAAAGTGTCCTCATCCTCTGTGCTGGTGGTCCCTGGGCTCATGTACTTGAAGGGAGCGATCAATGCAGAGAGCATGCTGACTTTCTCTGTGAACAGAGAGGAAAGAGACAGACAAACACACCATGAGTGCTACTGTGGAATGAAACAGTGCTACTGATACACTGACATGTAAACACACTCTACCTACACACTCTACACATGGAGTACGGCTGGTCTATCCTGTCTTTCTCAGTCCATTTCTCCTCCTCCTCCGCTTTCTGCTTAGAGAGCAGTGCTCAAACTATTGATCATTAAGAGATATTAGGTGTTGGGGAAGTCAGGAAGTGGTTTCTAATTAAAGGGGTTTGACTGGCCTGTCGATGTATGCTCAGCCTGGGCTGAAAGCACCAGACCCAGCTGTGATGGACTCTAATAGGGTGTTACACTGTAAACAACACGCACACCTGGAGGAAGGAACACCAGGGGGACCTCTAGGGAGACAACCTGAATCCATTGTATTTAAAGGGATGGCACAGCAGCCCACATATTACTGTACCCATCCCCTTTAATTACAATAGACCACTGTTTCCCAATCCGTTGCTTGAACTCCTTCGCTCCCTCCCTCCCTCCCTCCCTCCCTCCCTCCCTCCCTCCCTCCCTCCCTCCCTCCCTTCGCTCCCTCCCTCCCTCCCTCCCTCCCTCCCTCCCTCCCTCCCTCCCTTTGCTCCCTCCCTCCTTCCCTCCCTCCCTCCCCGTTGAACAATACTGAAGGGTTTGATGATTCACAATGACACACACGGCTGCTCTCTAAGAGCTGTGGACAGATCAGCCGTGTCCCAGTGGGGTGAAATTACAATATACCACTCTGCATTGTGACCTAATTACAGTATAACTAACACCAGCAAAATGCAGCTGTTAGTCGGTCTGTCCATTAGAGAAAACAGCAGCAGAAGGTCTCGGCACACACTGACTAGTTTCTAGATAAATCAATCTATATGCTGTTAGCTATGTCTCTAGAGGGCAACTTGTTTCTACCTACGTAATTATTGTCGTTGCAGTGTTTTCTCTCAAACGTTAGATCCTGAAATTATCAAAAACACCATCTAACACTGTAGCTGCTGAAGTGTTTCTGAAGACATGTCTTCTGACCGTGAACCTTAAAAGACAAACGTCCACACAAAGTGTAAAACACAGCGCAAAATATATACGGAGGACAATTACCACATGCCGGCATAAGTTTCCACGTGGGCCTCAGAAGCCTTTAATGTATTTTTTTATCATCGTGTTGTGCCTTAGGTTCTGCACCACCCACTCAACTCAACAACCTCTGCCAAGTGTTGACGCTCACTGGGCTGTGAGGGGCTAGAGAGAGAGAGAGACAGAGCCAACCCACTGATATGTATGACATCATCAGCCAGACTAACAAAGAGATGGAACTCATTCAGGACAGGTTTACAGTAAATGTTGGCCTCAGATCTTAGATCTAGTTAGGTATGGCACAGTAATAAAGAAAAACAAGTTTTAACATACTGTAGGTATTGCTCAGGTAAACTGATAAGATATTAAGTCAATCATACATACAGTAAGGACAGAGATTCTGATAAAGATTTTGGCACTGGGGATTGTGAAGAGAACAACCTACACCCTGTAAAATAGGGATTTACCTGTTGTATAATAGGGCTCTTATTAAAACCAGGTTTGCCAAGTTTGGCAAGTGAAGTGTGTGTTTATGCATGCATGTGTGTGTGTGTAAGAAAATTCACAATGAGCAGATGATAAGGGCCCTGTCTACTTTATCCTTTCTTTTCCTGGTTCAGTGCAGAGGGAGGGTAATGAGCCAATCACATTTCCCTGTGGTTCCTTCCACATAACGGATGGGTCAGATGAGCGACTGGAGACATTAGAAATAGGCACTGAGGGAAATCATTGACTGGCTTTCTGCCCCCCCCCCTCTCTCCATCTCTGCCTGTCTCGCGGGCCACAGATTAAACAGCTCTGAACTGGTAAATGAGAGAGGCTGCATTGTCTCAGTGAGCTGCCGGCCACACTTAAAATCTGATTTCTGTCCGATGGCTCAGCTGATCGCTAAGCAGCTGATCACTAGCTGCATAAATAAACAGCTTGTGTGTGTGTGTGTGTGTGTGTGTGTGTGTGTGTGTGTGTGTGTGTGTGTGTGTGTGTGTGTGTGTGTGTGTGTGTGTGTGTGTGTGTGTGTGTGTGTGTGTGTGTGTGTGTGTGTGTGTGTGTGTGTGTGTGTGTGTGTGAGTAAATTACTCTCCAGTCAGTGTGTACACACATAAATCCACTGGCTTACATTAAAAACCAACACATATCTTTTACAGCCAAGATTCATGACTGCATTTAACTGCTGTATTGGAGCTAGGTCCCAGGTTGGTCCAAATAGCACCCTATTCCCTATATAGTGCACTACATTTGAACAGGACCAATAGGGATATGGTCAAAAGTAGTGTACTATAAAGTGAATAGGGTGCCATTTGGGACATATCTTTATTTCTTTATTTTACTAGTTTGTTTGTGTTAATTTAACTTTTAACTGTATACTTCTTCACCCAATGCCTTTCTACATTTGATAATCTCTTGTCTGTACAGTGCTTCAGATCATACCAACAATCTCAAGTGCTGTCATAAAATGTCATGATAGGCTGTGCCAAACATTATAGGATTCATTAAAGGATTATGCAGACATATTGACAGGCAAGGTGGGAATAGCAGTATGTCATCCAAGGACTGAGTGATTGGGGTGTGCGTGTGTGTATGTGTCTTTGTGTGTGTGTGTGTGTGTGTGTGTGTCTTTGTGTGTGTGTGTGTGTGTGTGTGTGTGTGTGTGTGTGTGTGTGTGTGTGTGTGTGTGTGTGTGTGTGTGTGTGTGTGTGTGTGTGTGTGTGTGTGTGTGTGTGTGTGTGTGTGCGCCAGTGTTTTGTGTAGCAGTCGGATGGATATTTAGCACCTGATTAGTGCCACAGAAGACAGAGGAGCCAGGCCATCTGCTTTACTTGTGTTCTCCTGGACCATGCCAAGGACAGGGCTTTAGGAGACAACCCAACCCAAAGACACAGCCCACAGCCATCCCTATCTTTCTACCCCAACACCACCAGCCCTAGCACCAAACCCCAGCACCAGCCCCCCCAGTGCCAGCTGCCTAGCCCCAGCCCCAGTCTTGCCCCAGTCCAACCCCCCACTCCGCAGCCCGAGCGCCAACCCAAGCTAAGCTCTAGCTTGGACCATCCAGTTAACCAATCGTATGGCATGATGCTTGATTGAATTAGTTTAATCGTGTCAGATTCATGCTCATTCACATTTGGGCAAAACTCAGAGAAGGAAGGCAAGGCCATATAATCTTCAAATCTTGAAACTGATACAGTCAGGCTCTAAAAAGAAACATATTTACAAAAACAATACTGCACATCGATGGAAAGGCTCTTGAATCCAAGTATTTTTATTATAAAGGAGGAATGTGAGGCCAGCATAGCAATGCAAAGCCACAAGGGCATTGAGAAGATATCAAAGCTGTGCTTGAACTGAACTGAAGTGGGCACTCGTTATTACACACCATTGTGACTACGCAGGGAAATGCAGAGGAAAAAAAACAGTGTCAATGAATCATTGATAGTGAGGAGAGGAAAAATTCAATAACACTTCTTCTTCCATTATGGCTTTTAGACAGAGAGATACATAGCACCCACTCACTCTCACACAGTCTCAAAAAGGGGCTTGATGTGGATGAGTATCATTGAAGGGCCTGCTCCAGTGTCTGTGCTGATGCTATGGTAGCAGGACCTATTAAACTGAGCAGGTTTCCTGTCAAACACACCCCATAACATAACACACACCTACCTCTCTTCTTAAAGCACTCACCTCACCGAAGAGCGCTAGTGGTTCTTTACAGAAACACTGTGACACGAGAGATACGACTTCCTTCTTTGCATCATAAAAGCTTTTCAATGTTAGAGCTCGGATACTGCACGGGACAAAAGGCTTTTGGGCCTAATGCATTCAATAAATAAACCTGGCATTGCATGATTTCTGCATTTGCACCTAATGTAGATAGTGGTGGATGTCCTTGTCTTCAACCTTCAGTGCTTTCAGGGATAAAATTGCACTCACTTTGTGAAACGGTACCAGAAAGGGAATAGGACTTCGACAAGACGAATTCAGGGTAGATGGGAAAAGAGAAACCGACAGAGATTCCCAACGTGGACCCACAATGCACTTGAATTCCTATTCTTAACCTCACCCAATTAAAACTGTTCGTCTCTTTTCTTCTCCGTTATGTCTGATAGTGTTCACGGATGATGATTACTACCTGATAAACAGGGGATTTAATGCACAGTCGTCTTTTTCCTCTTTAACAGAATATTAATGTCAGTCGAGCCGTCATCCATGAGGGAGACTAATTAACAAACATGATAAAGACTAGACACGCAGACAGACAGACAAAGATTTGATGTGCTGCCTCCCTCTGGGTCTGTTGCCTTAATAATCTGATAACAAACTTCTCATATGTATTTACAAGGTACAGTGACAGTGACAGAGACACAGATAAGTCTGGAGTGTAATGAAATGATGCAGCCAGGTCTGTGATTACGTCTTGCACTGGAAAGTGTTTTGCATTCTGTAAGGATCTGTCTGCGTGTCTGCCTGCAAGTCTGCCGGTCCATCCACCCGTCTATCCTCTCCACCCCATAACTATCCATCAGGGCATGACCAGACAGACCACTGTGACGCTCCATTCGCCTTCCAATCTCAGAGTGTTGGGCTACCATTCAGCAGGTGTACAGTTAGGGATTAATTGGCCTCCGCATGTAAAACTTCCAAGAGCACCGTGCATAATCCAGACCAGCAGGGACTCTAGAGAGCAACACCACAGCCTGAGTATTAATTTACGAAAGGAGGATGAGTGAGATGGAGTGAAAGGTGAAAAACCAGACTGCAACATTTCCATGACAGATAACTTGTGTGCGAGTCTGGATATACTTTACATATATTCATCCTTTTTTCCATCCCTCCATCTCTCTCCCACTCTATCCATCTATTCCTCCACCTGTCCATCTCTTTCTCTTTCTGCCTAGGGGAGCCTCATGAACAAAATGAACCTGGCTGTCTGATTTACGGCGACGCCATCTTTATGCGGCCATTAGGACACCTATAATCAGGCTCTGTGTTTACACTACTTTGTTCAGCAGAAATTGCTGCACCGATGGTCCCGGGAAGCACAGATGGGACACGGACACTTTTTCATCGCCTGTTCCATATGACAGCGCCCAACACATCTGGTATGCAGCGAGGAAACATCTTTGCACTAATTTGTTTGTCACTATATATTGAAAGGACTATCTGTCATTCTGCCATGCTTTGGTTGCGTCGCGGCGTGATGTTTGAAGACTTGGCTAGTCATAAGTTTCAGATGTGCGGCCACTCAGGACACACTTACAGGAGCAGCCCATCTGACTGATGGAAATGAACGGAGGAAAGGAAGTAAGGAGGAAACGGAGAAAAAAATGATAAAATGTGTCCCTGATTTAAAGCAGACATAATTTCACCATGAATCATCAGCGGTGTTTGAATTATGTTACTATGTTTTAATTCTTCCCACTGCGCAACACAACAATAAGTATTAAGGAGATATTATGTTTTTTGTAATACAATGGAAAGGGAATAAGCTACACTCTTCTCATGTGTATGTAGTCATGTGACTTCTCACCAACAATTAACGTCCTGGGTAAACGAGAGACAAATACCAACTGGCACCACATTTCACAATATGGAGAACGAGAGATGTTTGAGTGTGAGGGGGGGGCTAACTAACGCTGCATCCCAAATGGAATTCTATTCCCTATATAGTGCATTATTTTCACCAAAACCCTATGGGCCCTGGTCAAAAGTAGTGCACTGTATCGGCAAATGGGAGATATTTAGGACGTAACCTAACACTATGGTGTATTTCCCTCCATTCAGGCACTGACTGCCCTCTATATTTCACACAATCCTGCAGCTAGAAATTGCGATAAATATGAACTGACAGCTCATGATATCCCATTTCCAATCCTATGCTCCACACTAAGTGTGATTCAGAGTCAATTAAAGAACTGTTTGATGTTGATCCATTCAGACTCAGAAATTAAGCACAGGGCTGGTAGTATTTACTACTATGGTGTAGCACTGCTCTTGCTTGTGAGTGTGTGTGTGTGTGTGTGTGTGTGTGTGTGTGTGTGTGTGTGTGTGTGTGTGTGTGTGTGTGTGTGTGTGTGTGTGTGTGTGTGTGTGTGTGTGTGTGTGTGTGTGTGCTAACCTGTGTACAGCATTCTACTATAAGGCAGTGAGGAAAATGTAAAATACAGACCTGTGCTGGTCAGGACAATGTAAATGATGTGATTCTTTCTTTGTGATTTTTCCCTAGGCATTCTAAACTACAAAAATACATTTAAAGGGCCTGGGATGTACTAGTGCAATTGATGTGGAATGTAAATGGCATTGGCACTAGTACAGAAATCTATCTTTTTCTTTGAACAAAACCAGATGCATTTATCAAAGGACAGCCACTTCCCAAGTCCCTGAGAAGTACATTAATGTAGCAACGGGGATTAGGCTTGGCAATATCAGCTGCATTAGGGGAAACATCCCAGAGAGCAGTGTGTCTTTTGTTATTGTATGTCTACATGTAAAATGTATTTTTAACATTCATTTAAATGGAGGAAGGGAAAGGTGCTTCTTCCTTTTGTGGTTGGCTAAGTGGTTCAAACTGGTCCAAAGTATATTGGAGGGTGAAAAGCAAACCTTTTTGAAGGAGTACTGTAGACATTAATGACAAATTGCTAAAGAAGAATGCTAAAAGCGTACTCGTGAATACATTACACTAGTCACAGATGAGGAGAGTAGAGCGGTGACTGCACATGGTCATTAGAATAAGAGTTCTCCTCTAGGGGATCTATTTTAACAAATCTAACGCAATGGTGAATCTAAGCGCTGGTGGTAGCACTATAGGTTCGGGGGTGAGGCAGAAATATTCAAGCTATTTTCACTACCACAATTATAGGCGCAGTTGCTGGCAGTGGTGTGGGCCGTGTTTTGATGAATAAGCCAGTTGTGGGTGTGTCGAGGCTTGGCCCCTCTCCTGCCAATCAGAACATGCTTCCTGGCTAAATACACTACAAAAGTATGTGGACAACCCTTCAAATTAGTGGATTTGGCAATTTCAGCCACAACCCGTTGCTGAAAGGTGTATAAAATCAAGCATACAGCCATGCAATCTCCATAGACAAACTTTGGCAGTAGAATGGCCCGTACTGAAGAGCTCAGTGACTTTCAACGTGGCTCAGTCATAGGATGCCACCTTTCCAACAAGTCACTTTGTCAAATATCTGCCCTGCTAGAGCTGCCCTGGTCAACTGTAAATGCTGTTATTGTGAAGTAGAAATGTCTAGGAGCAACAGCGGCTCAGCCGCGGAGTGGTAGGCCACACAAGCTCACAGAACGGGACCGCCGAGTGCTGAAGTGTGTAGCGTGTAAAAAGAGTCTCGTCTCGGTTGCACTACCGAGTTCCAAACGGCCTCTGGAAGAAACGTCTGTCATAAGAACTGTTCGTCGGGAGCTTCGTGAAATGTCTTTCATTGGCAGAACAGCCGCACGCAAGCCTAAGATCACCATGCGCCAATGCCAAGCATCGGCTGGAGTGGTGTACAATTTGCCGCCATTTGACTCTGGAGCAGTGGAAATGCTTTCTCTGGAGTGATGAATCGCGCTTCTCCATCTGGCAGTCAGACAGACAAATCTGGGTTTTGGCGGATGCCAGGAGAACGCTACCTGCTCCAATGCATAGTGCCAACTATAAAGTTAGGTGAAAGAGGAATACTGGTCTGGGACTGTTGCTCTTGGTTCGGGCTTGGCCCCTTAGTTCGAGTGAAGGGAAATCTTAACTACAGCATACAATGACATTCTAGACGATTCTGTGATTCCAACTTTGTGGAAATAGTCTGGGGAAGGCCCTTTCCTATTTTAGCATGACAATGCCCCCGTGCACACAGCGATACAGAAATGGTTTGTCTAGATCAGTGTGGAAGAACTTGACTGGCCTGCACAGAGCCTTGACCTCAACTCCATTGAACACCTTTTATTTAAAAACATGTTGGGGGGTAGATCAGCTTGAATATTGTAAATAGATTGTAGCTTCCATCAATGTAATTGTCTGCTGTCACACCCTGATCTATTTCACCTGCCTTTGTGCTCGTCTCCACCCCCGACCAGGTGTCTCCCATCTGCCCCCATTATCCTGTGTATTTATACCTGCGTTTTCTGTTTGTCTGTTGCCAGTTCATCTTGTCCCGTCAAGTCTTACCAGTGTGTTCCCGTGTTTCCTGTGCTTTAGTTTTTGTTTATTCTCATCTTCCCATTTCTGACCTTTCTGCCTGCCATCCTGTACCTGCCTGCCATCCTATACCTGCCTGCCATCCTGTACCTGCCTGCCATCCTGTACCTGCCTGACTCTGATTTGGATTATGATTCTTTGCCTGCCTTGACTTACCTTTTGCCTGCCCCCTGACCTATAATAAACTCAGACTCCTGTGTCTGCATCTGGGTAACAGCCTGAGCCTTGATAGTCTGTATCATTTACAATCCCCCATATAATGTTTTGTAAATATATGTATACACATACAGATACATGCATACATACACACGTATATATATAAATATAAATACATATACATCGAACACCTTTGGGATGAATTTGAACGTCGACTGTGAGCCAGGCCTAATCGCCCAACATCAGTGCCCGACCTCACTAATGTTCTTGTGGCTGAATGGAAGCAAGTCCCTGCAGCAATGTTCCAACATCTAGTGGAAAGCCTTCCCAGAAGTGTTATAGCAGCGAAATGGGGGACCAACTCCATATTAATGCCCATGATTTTGGAAGGAGATGTTCAACGAGCAGGTGTCCAGATACTTTTGGTCATGTGGTGTATGTGGTTGCTTCAAGTTGTGTATTTATGGTCCTTATTGCATTGGCATCAACTCCAATTGGAATGTTAGTCCGTTATAAGCTAGTTTGTTAAATAGACTGACCCACATTTGCTAAATATGCAGTCCACATTGTTCTAATGGAAACGGACTGGAAACAGACATGCCAAACATAGTCAATAACTAAGGTTCTAATGAAATTCTAATCAAAATAAAACAACTTGTTTTAAATAGGCTATGTCTAAATACAGTTCGTATAATACAGACAAGGCAACTAAGACTATGAAGAGTTTTACGCCCATCCAAACCTTATACAGGAGCTGTATAAAGATCCAATATAAAGAGATACGGGGAATGTCCCCTCACCGTTATACTGCTCGCAAATGTAATGTTTTCACTTCTCCAGAAATAGCAGATGGAATTGCATTGCATTCGAGCCATGTAGCTTATATTATCACCATAAACCCATGGATGGTGAATATTTCCAATATGTTTGGTTTTTAAATTAATTAAACGAAAAACAATCAATCTGCTTTTTAAACCAACAACAATAGTTCTAAATAAGATCTGGTCAGAAGCATGATATCATAAATCGCTTCTCTCGTTCCATGGCACTGTGCACACGTAGGCCTAAATGTCTTTACGCATAACGTTCACAAGTCTATACAAACTACTAGGCTCCTGCCAATTGTATCGCTGCGTTGTATTAAAAAAATATATATATGCAGTTGATATGGGATTATAGGAGGATTCAATAGTTTGGAGGAGCGCGCGTTTTTGGTAATCTGACGCTGGGCGCTCTTTGAAAATGGGGATGGATAATTTACGTGAAGAAGCGAAATGAAGTATGCATGTATGTGAATTTTGAATAATGAAAAAACATGAGGGCGAAACCTCCCAAATTGTTCAAAGCACCCTCAGTAGACCATTTTAAACCCCTTTATTCATAAGCTACTTGGCTATTTTTTGTGCCCTTTTGAATAATACAACTGTGGGATGTTTTGCACGGATACGTGGTGAAAGGGTTTCGTTGTATTTCTCCTGCGAATGGTTCTTTAGGATTTCACTGATGTGGAACGCTCGTCACCGTCACCGTGTCCTAATGCTGCTAAGAGCGTGTCCTCTGTCAGAATCAAGTGTCATGGATCACATAGACCCTGAGGTATTTTAAGGCCAACAGTGTTGCCTAGCTCACACACACCATCACTCAAATAGGTCTCCATGTGAACTCCAAGTCGACTCGAAATGAACTTCAGACAAAGTGCAAACTCTGTTTAAGTGCAATACAGTTTTCTAGTCCCAAATCAATGTGCCTTATGTCAGGACAATCCGTTGCATTTATCAGGAGTGTACATTCTGTCAGAATTACTGTACATAAACAGTTATGATCAAATCAATAGAGGCATGTGCATGTGGCCAAATCATTAGGACAGAAATATGCTTTATGCAACACACAAATATGAAAGTTCACCATTCACATATTGTCTCTCATACATTCAGCTACGTACTTGGAGACTTACACAATACACTGGCAACACACTGGCTGACTGACGTGGTTTGTACCCTTCACATTGCTACTCTGCAGCGAGCGGTGAATAGCTAGGAGATGAGCGAGGCCCTTAGTAAGACACACTGGTTGAATTGGTGAAGAGGGCTTCATTTGTGCTGCCTTCATGGCTTCTTTGACTTTGAAGTGCACGGCACACCTGACTCATATTTGTATCTGAACCACTAACTGACTGGTGTGTTAGTGCTCATTTCCGTTCCTCCCTTTGAAGCACTGAGAGACAGAACTATTTTCAGAGGCCCTAAAATCCCACATCACATTATTATAGAGGAATTATATGCCTGCAGTGTGTGTATGCAGAGATCTCTCTCACACTCAGTCAGTGTGTGGACTTAATATAGCTCTCAGTAACTGTAGTGAACATCAGATAAACCTGGCATCAAAGATGACTCTGTCTATACTGTGTATTCCTACCCTTTCTGTCTTAAGCTTACCATATGTTTCCCAGTCACTAATATATTATGACAACATTTTGTGACGTTTTTGTCTGTTTTGGTGTTCGGCTGGTTTGTCGGAGTTACATAGCCAAAGTCCACGCCCCTTCGTCAGTGATTGGTCAATAGTAGGGATTCTTCAATTAAATGTTTGTTGTCATTCAATGACAGGCAACTAGTTTTCATGCATTTTTCTCTCTCTCTCTCTCTCTCTCTCTCTCTCTCTCTCTCTCTCTCTCTCTCTCTCTCTCTCTCTCTCTCTCTCTCTCTCTCTCATAAAGAAGCAGGCAGTATATGTGTTCTGTAACCCTGAGGCTGCTTGATTTACACTGGCCTCCCTCCCACCCCTGAGGGAGAATGATCAGTAAAGACACCCCTCTGTCTCATGCTGCCAGTCTTCACACACAACACACTGGCTATAACCCCTTATATTCAGACACTGTGTCTACACTGTAGCTATACCATCTGGGAATAAAGAAAAACCTTTTCTACCCCAACATAATTCTGGCTGACACCTTTATGCGCAGTGACTTTTACATACTACAATGCCAATTTTACTGTTCGTCAACCACAGAGGAGTGTAACGGCTTTCTTCCTGGGATGAAGGAGAGGACCAAAACGCAGCGCGGCTAGTGTTCAACATGTTTAATAAAGAATAATAATGTGAACACTACAAGCTACAAAACAATAAATGTGAAAACCGGAAACAGTCCTATCTGGTGCAGAACACAAAGACAGGAAACAATCACCCACAAACCAACAGTGCAAACAGGCTACCTTAATATGGTTCCCAATCAGAGACAATGACAAACACCTGCCTCTGATTGAGAACCATATTAGGTCAAACAACAAACCCAACATAGAAACACAAAACATAGAATGCCCACCCAGCTCACGTCCTGACCAACTAAACACAGACTAAACAAAGGAAATAAGGTCAGGAACGTGACAAGGAGGCTCCTCAGAGGAGGAAGGGGAGGACCATCCTCCTCAGTAAAAACATTGAAAAAATTATCCTTTTTAGATAAAACTATACTAAATATATTCACATGTAACCAAATAATTGATTAAAACACACTGTTTACAATGAAGGTCTACAGTAGCCTCAACAGCACTCTGTAGGGTAGCACCATGGTATAGTCAGAGGACAGCTAGCTTCCGTCCTCCTCTTGGTATATTGACTTCAAATCAAAACCTAGGAGGCTCTTGGTTCTCATCCCCTTCCATAGACTTACACAGTAATTATGACAACTTCCGGAGGACATCCTCCAACCTATCGGAGCTCTTGCAGCATGAACTGACATGTTGTTCAACCAATAAAAAATCAGAGAATTAATCTAGTACTGAAAGCATAAGCTACAGTTAACTACCACTGCAGTGCATACAATGTGGTGAGTAATTGATTCAAAGAGAGAGAAAGACAATAGTTTAACAGTTTTCAACAAATTAATTTCTTAAAAAATGAAGAAGCAAGAGAGAGAGATTTCGTCATTTTTATTTCAGTTTCAGTTTCATTTACTTAGCTAGCAAATGGAGCTGGCTAGTTTAGTTACTCAAACAGCCGGCTCAAACAGAGGGATGCTATGTTAGCTAGCTGGCTATGACTATCCAACACAACACTGGAACTCTTCCAAGTCAAGGTAAGCTTTTGGTTTTATTAACTTATTGCCACCGGGGCCCGCCGGTGTAACTGCTTACTGACTATACGCTGCAACATTACTGCATTATTGTAGCAAGTTTACTAACGCATTAGTTCTATTAGCTATGTTGACTAGGACGTTACTTTAGCTAATATGGGGACAACGATGTAGGCTGTATTTTATGACATGGTTTGGCCTGGAACGTTTTTTTCGCCTGGTCACATACAGCTGATGTGTTGTTCATTGAAGTCTACAAACGAAGGGAAAAGGTGAGAGTGCATGGAAGCGAGAAGGAATACAACGTGGCTACTATAAAAGTGAACTGTGTTTATGTGTGATCAGGGGTTTATTAAATTCCGTCGATTGTGTTGAAAAACGGAAATAAAAAATACCCGAATTTGTCCAATAGAAATTCTTGTTTGCAAGGCGGTATTGAATGTGTCACTGTCTTTCATCTCAAATGTTTCTATCGACCTGTGTGCACTTACGTTGTAAACTTTTATTCATAGGCTAGGTTATAGCAACCCCATGATGGGTATATGGAACATGTTTGTATTATGTAGTAGCCTGATGTTACATTGACCTGGGTGAATGGAATATGAATGACAGTCATCCAACATGCTGTAATAGAAATAAGGCCATGCTCATGAAAAAATCGTCCTCCCTCATCATAAACGGCACTGACCTCCACCGGTCAACCAGCTTTGGTTTTGTCTATGCACCTGATGTGTGCAATTAATAGGTTAAACCACATGACTGAAGCTCACTATCGCAAACTGATCTCAATACAGTAGAGTACAGTACACCAATCAGTGCTTTTAATAATGGCCGTTTCAGATTGATATCCTGAGGTTTCAATGATAAGTAACATATGCAGTAGTTGAGAACTGGCTGACCAATCTTGTTTCAAAGTAGTGTATGCAGATTCAGGAACTTGCAGGTACTAGATGTGTCACAGCTACCTACACAGCTGTTGAGCTTCTGGTGCAATGAACAGTGTGTGTGTTCTTTAAAAAAAAAGATTATTATACAGTGGGGAGAACAAGTATTTGATACACTGCCGATTTTGCAGGTTTTCCTACTTACAAAGCATGTAGACGTCTGTCATTTTTATCATAGGTACACTTCAACTGTGAGAGACGGAATCTAAAACAAAAATCCAGAAAATCACATTGTATGATTTTTAAGTAATTAATTTGCATTTTATTGCATGACATAAGTATTTGATCACCTACCAACCAGTAAGAATTCCGGCTCTCACAGACCTGTTAGTTTTTCTTTAAGAAGCCCTCCTGTTCTCCACTCATTACCTGTATTAACTGCACCTGTTTGAACTCGTTACCTGTATAAAAGACACCTGTCCACACACTCAATCAAACAGACTCCAACCTCTCCACAATGGCCAAGACCAGAGAGCTGTGTAAGTACATCAGGGATAAGATTGTAGACCTGCACAAGGCTGGGATGGGCTACAGGACAATAGGCAAGCAGCTTGGTGAGAAGGCAACAACTGTTGGCGCAATTATTAGAAAATGGAAGAAGTTCAAGATGACGGTCAATCACCCTCGGTCTGGGGCTCCATGCAAGATCTTACCTCGTGGGGCATCAATGATCATGAGGAAGGTGAGGGATCAGCCAAGAACTACACGGCAGGACCTGGTCAATGACCTGAAGAGAGCTGGGACCACAGCCTCAAAGAAAACCATTAGTAACACACTACGCCGTCATGGATTAAAATCCTGCAGCGCACGCAAGGTCCCCCTGCTCAAGCCAGCGCATGTCCAGGCCCGTCTGAAGTTTGCCAATGACCATCTGGATGATCCAGAGGAGGAATGGGAGAAGGTCATGTGGTCTGATGAGACAAAAATATAGCTTTTTGGTCTAAACTCCACTCGCCGTGTTTGGAGGAAGAAGAAGGATGAGTACAACCCCAAGAACACCATCCCAACCGTGAAGCATGGAGGTGGAAACATCATTCTTTGGGGATGCTTTTCTGCAAAGGGGACAGGACGACTGCACCGTATTGAGGGGAGGATGGATGGGGCCATGTATCGCGAGATCTTGGCCAACAACCTCCTTCCCTCAGTAAGAGCATTGAAGATGGGTCGTGGCTGGGTCTTCCAGCATGACAACAACCCAAAACACACAGCCAGGGCAACCAAGGAGTGGCTCCGTAAGAAGCATCTCAAGGTCCTGGAGTGGCCTAGCCAGTCTCCAGACCTGAACCCAATAGAAAATCTTTGGAGGGAACTGAAAGTCCGTATTGCCCAGCGACAGCCCCGAAACCTGAAGGATCTGGAGAAGGTCTGTATGGAGGAGTGGGCCAAAATCCCTGCTGCAGTGTGTGCAAACCTGGTCAAGAACTACAGGAAACGTATGATCTCTGTAATTGCAAACAAAGGTTTCTGTACCAAATATTAAGTTCTGCTTTTCTGATGTATCAAATACTTATGTCATACAATAAAATGCAAATTAATTACTTAAAAATCATACAATGTGATTTTCTGGATTTTTGTTTTAGATTCCGTCTCCCACAGTTGAAGTGTACCTATGATAAAAATTACAGACCTCTACATGCTTTGTAAGTAGGAAAACCTGCAAAATCAGCAGTGTATCAAATACTTGTTCTCCCCACTGTATATATTTTTTTACAACTGCCCAACCTTGGCCTGTCCTGTGGCAGGGCTCATCTCCATTCCTGCACACGCACGCATGCACTTTCACACGCACGCACACACACACACACACACATCCCATTCCTGCTTGCGGACGTGTTATGGATGACACTAGCTGACCTCCACCTCTGCCTCTCCACAGATCCCAGGAGCATTCTAATCGACCTGCTAAAAGACTACCGACCCCTGGGTCAGACACTCACCAGGGTCAGCCTGTTTGGTAGGTAAATGATTCAAGGTTGAAATGGATAGATGCACTGATGGATCTGTGTGCATCAATTCAGAATCTCACTTACTGACTTCCTCCTGACCATCAATCTCTGATTTCTTAAAAGACGATGAGTAAAATAACATAGAAGAGCATAGATTTGGAGCAGGGGTGTAAAACTCAAATTCCTGGAGGGCCGTGTGTCTGGTGATTTTTGTTATTCCCTTTCAATTCGTGCCTTATTAAGGCCCTCCAGGAATTGAGTTTGACAACCCTGATTTTGAGTGTGAAGTTGTACTGTGAGAAAGTGTATGTGGGTGACCAATTTGAGTCCCTCTCTCAACCAACCTTGCTGGCCTGAGTTGAACTGAGTTGAGGCATACTGCTTTTTACTGTATTGGATATGTGACAGGACCTTAACTGGTTCTGCTTGGGTCACCAGGAGCCACCACCCTCAGAATCCCATATCAACACATCAGATTGACTGGGATTAACCAAGGGCCAACAGGGAAGCCTATAGGGTTGGCTGACTGGAAAAATACTGTTACACAAGATATAGTCCCGGCGAAGACCCAGTTTGGGGTTGAACGTTGTCTATTAAACATTATACCAGTGTGTGGATGTACTTTCTGTTCAACATGATCCTCTCTGATACTGCACATGGGATACGTTTTATATATACAGTATATATATATATATATATATATATACATAAATATATTTTTCAAAAATACCTTTATTTAACTAGGCAAGTCAGTTAAGAACAAATTCTTATTTACAATGACGGCCTATATATATATATACAGTTGAAGTCAGAAGTTTACATACACTTAGGTTGGAGTCATTAAAACTCATTTTTCAGGCTAGCCGAAACATTTGACCCAAGTTAAACAATTTAAAGGCAATGCTACCAAATACTAATTGAGTGTATGTAAACTTCTGACCCACTGGGAATGTGAGGAAAGAAATAAAAGCAGAAAAAAATAATTCTCTCTACTGTTATTCTGACATTTCACGTTCTTAAAATAAAGTGGTGATCCTAACTGACATAAGACAGGGAATTTATACTCAGATTAAATGTCAGGAATTGTGAAAAACTGAGTTTAAATGTATTTGGCTAAGGTGTATGTAAACCTCCAACTTCAACTGTATATGAATATGCGCAAAGCCTCCCACTAAACATACACAATAAATGGTAGACACTAGGCTAAATATGTATTATGTGTTGGGTGAACTAAGCTATCTTTCTTTAAAAAATGCTGTACTTCATTAGAGAACAGTTTGAAAGGTTGGTAGTACATTTCATGCCGGGTGATTTCATGTTAGCTGTGTTGCTCATGATATTGAGGAAGAGCGTTGGGATTAATAACATGGCAGCCAACGCTGGCTGGTTATTGGCTGCTGTAGAACGAGTTAGAATGTATTTCTACCACCGAGCGAGGAGCTGTTTGTTGAGATAATTGCATTCTCAAAGGACGCGAACGGAACACATAAATTAATTTCTAGCTGGAGTAACAGACAGGATTTATGCTTTCATGGGGCGGGTTCGTTTACAGAACAAATAAATTAGATGTTTAAAAAAAATTAATTATGTTTCTTCATGTCATTAAAGAGTATCAGTTATCTGATGACTTTGAAATATACACTCATGGTTGTCTGATGCGTTTTGATGACAAAGTAAATCACCCTCTTACAGGAATGCATAATAATGAATACAGTGGTGGAAGGAATGAAACATCACTATATTAGAGTGACTGGTTTAACTCTGGATGCTATGTGTTGCAATACAATATGCTGGCCTGGGTTGGCCTAGACATGTACAGTATGTTGGAGGAGGACGTTTTACAAATGTTGTTATACTACGAACAGTATAACCTCAATAGATGAAAAACAATCAAATTAATACATGAAAAACAATAGGGCACATTTGAAAAATAGCTGTTATAAAAAACGACATAACGCTCAACATGCATGGTGTAAATGTGTCAGTAGATATGGTTGGCTACCATTTGATCTTTAATACTGTGGGATAATGTAGGTCTTATTTGAATGACCTGCTTCTTAATCCATGCCAAGGAGAGCAGAAAATACTAATTTGACACGGCTAACTTTTATCTGCTCTGTTGTAATTAGGAAAACCTCATTAAGTTCATTAAGTCATCCTTTGTGTTCAAGGATTTGTTTTACATACGCCACCAACGCTGCCTGCCTGCCAGGCAGTGAATTAGCCTAGTGCTAACTCTTTGAATTAGCCTAGCGCTCCCTAGCTCTTTGTCTTTTACTAGACAGAGTTAAAGGAAAAAATCCATAAAAAACAATATATATATATATTTATTTTTTATTAGTCCACTGTTGCTACAGTCCCAAAATGTTTTGCATGTCAGAAGTCAAGTTATCAAGATAATAGATTTTCAAGAAGCACTGTCATTTGCCACATCATCATGATGATGCATTTGCTTCTTAAAAGTCCAATATCTTGAAAACCTGACTGCTGACATGTAAAACATTTGATTTGGATTTGATTTTGGGACTGTATCAACAGGGACTAATGACAAAAATACCAAAAGTCTGTTTTTGAGTGGAGCTTTTAACAATTAATTAACCTAGCACTCACATTTTAAAGAAGCCTAGTGTGCAGTCCCTCACTGCACTGGCCCTGCCTTTTACCAGACACAGCTAACAATTCTCTCTCTTTTTATTGTGTATAGTTCGGGCATTTTATGCTTTAATGGATAGAGGAGAGACAACAGGAAAAATAGATGGACTTTTTCTGAAAAAGCAGTGGACTGGATTCAAACATGCTGCAGCTGTATGTGACCTGCTAGACCACGGGGTTCCCAAACTTTTCCCCTCGGGGTCCCCCATCCCGTGTGTGCTCACGCACGACATCTACTGTTCATGACACAAACTGTTCACACATCTCTTGTTGGTGGAGAGAATTTTGTAGGTTTAAAGATTATTTCATGCATTTCTACACATTTTGTCATGGGGTGCAAAGATAATATTGCAGTTTTAAAGCAAATTTTCTTGCAATTCTATACATTTTGCCATGTCTAATGTGTATTCATGTGATATTTGTATGACAAAACAAATTCAAGAATATCTATGGGCTATAAAACTTATGAACAAAAAGTTAGCTGACATGGGCTCTCTAAGGTATGCCAAGAGGAATGACAAGAGGAACTGATGATGCACTACCCAATTTCAAATCGCACCTTGTGCATTCTACTATTTCAACTTTAAAGAGGAAGTTTAAATCCAGACTGAGTTCCTTAAAAAAAAGGAAAAAAATAACATTTTGGGAACCAGTGAGCTAGACCACTTTAGGCCACAGCAGGGCCCTTTTTATGGCCGATATTACCGATATTACGGTAACACCACGTCTGCACATTCTAACAGGGACCTTTCCCTTAAAACCCATTAACGTCCTCCAACTATATTTAGTACAATATCAAAATGCCCCACAGAATGTATTCTGTTTGGTGTAAATGAATGCAATTTGGAGTCAGCATAGCTAGTAAAAGTGTCTTAACAGGACAGATACATTTTATGATCGTATAAAAAAGTGACACCTCCAGTGTCAAAAAATATTTTCCTTATAAATTATTATTATTATTTTTTTGTTATCTTCAGATTTGTCCATCAGTTAGCAAGGATATTATACATTTCCGTTGTAGACATGGGTTAAACTGGTTCTTGGTTGAGGGGGAATACCCTGTTTGGCCCTGGGGTGGCCATGGTAACAGATGACTACACACCACCACCAAGGAACCCTCTTAGTTTTGGCTCCTGCACCCAATGATTCCAATTTTGGTGATAGTGAAAGCAGTGATTCATCATCTGCTGTATTACTTAGTGGGCTGAGAGCAGCGGGCCATTCATCTCCCACCCTGGCCCCTGCTGCCACAGCCCAGAGGCCCAGAGCCAGGGAGACGCCACCACTGCACTGCACTGAAAGAACAGCACACACCTAGACACACACACGCACGTCTGCCCCGCATGGCCTCCCCTGCCAGGACTCAACACAGTGCTGTGCTGATAAGACTGACAGGCACTTAGTTTAAAGCAGGTGAAAAACAATGTGTACCTCAGTGGGAGAGGTTGACATACTGTACAGTAGAGTGCAGACTTTTAGAATACTTTTCAATGGCCACAAAATCTATTTAAAGTAAATACTATAACAGTCTGTATGCAGGATTTACAGCACAAATGCTCTTTAGTTCTACATTGAGAGGAATTACATGTCTCTAGGGGGTTACAACATGTAATAACACAACCACCAGAGTTCCACGTACAAATGTTGCAACGCTAATGTATCCTGTCAGGTACTGTAACTAGCCTGTAATCCAAGCCAATTAAATGCTTCCTTCATGAATTTAGTTTGGATGAGCATAGATTCAGTTGGCTTTCAGGTAACAGGCAAAAGTAGAGCAAGGAGACAGGCAGTGCCAACTTGTTTTCCATTTAACTTACTGATATCCATGGAGGGGGGTGTAGGTTGCTGTAGGAGATGCCAATGGTCCAAAGTACACAGCTAGAACTGGTGGGAAGCACAAAACAATTTCACGCACCCTGTGGGAGCGGTGCCGGGGCGATGGGACTGAGGCATGGCCCAAACCTAACGCATGCCGCTTCCCTGACTTCAATTAGTGTTCCACTTTAGCCCTCCACCTGACTCCAGCAGGCCCCAGCACACTGCCAACCGCACCATGAACAACCAGCAGAGACACTCTCTTAGGAAAGAGCAATCTGTCGCCTCTCCGTCACACTCACCTGATGTAGTCTCCCCAAACACAAACACACCTCAACTGACTCGCACATACTCACACACCTCACCTGACTCACACACACCTCACCTAACTCTCTTTCCCTCACTCGCAAGCCACCCTTGTGTGTGTGTGTGTGTGTGTGTGTGTGTGTGTGTGTGTGTGTGTGTGTGTGTGTGTTGCACGTTCCTGTTCTGCTGAGTGCTCTATTGTGTCTTCCTTCCCATCACCACCACACACACAAACAGACCACACACACCACCACTATGTTTGCTCCTCATTAACCTTTGAGCAGATAAGCCTGTTTTAACTCCGTGTTTGAACAGCCTCTCTGAAGTATTGCTCTACGTTGATACAGAAAACAGATTATCTTTTTTCATCTCTCTCTCTCTCTCTTTTCTCTCTCTTTCCATCTCTCTCTTTTCTTCTCTCTCTCTTTTCTTCTCTCTCTCGCTTTTCTTCTCTCTCTCCTTTCTCTCTCTCTTCTTCTCTCTTTTCTTCTCTCTCTTTTCTTGTCTCTCTCTCCTCTCTTTTCTTCTCTCTCCTTTCCTCTCTCTCTCGCGCTTTTTTCTTCTCTCTTTTCCTCTCTCTCTCTCTTGTCCTCTCTCTTTTCTTCTCTCTCTTTCTCTTCTTCTCTCACGTTCCTCTCTCTTTTCTTCTCTCTCTCTCTTTCTCTTTTCTCTCTTTTCTTTTCTCTCTTTTTTCTCTATCTCTCTCTTTCTCTTTTCTCTCACTTTTCCTCTCTCTTTCTTTTCCTCTCTCTCTCTCACCCCCCCTTCACTCTCTTCCATTAGATTTGAGAATTCAATTTTACTCACAACTCCCCAATCTCCATAAATCTAGCACCTGGGATACCCTTTAATTACATGGAGAGATATTCTGGAGCAGCGGTTAGCGTGCCGCCTGCCTGGCACTGCTAACAAGGTGAAAAGGTGCACTGCGTGTGTAATGGGTGGCAAGAAAACTCACTGAGTAATTGTTAATATCATGTTAGCGCTTTGTCTCTCGTTCGTCCACGTTTCTTTCTCCCCAATCGGGATACAGACTACAGTACATATGCTTGTTAGAAGCGCTGAGGTAAAAGGCAGTTAATTTATCTGGAGTGTAAAGTCTGTTAGTCTGCCAGCTGTGTGTTGTGTTGTGGATAAAGGTGATGGGTTCACTGTACCAGGCTGCTGGGTAAACACTCAGGTTACGTCCCAAATGTCACCCTATGAGCCCTGGTCAAAAGTAGTGCACTAAATAGGGAATAGGATGCCATTTAAGACGTCTGGTTTGTTCTACCAGACGTTGTTCCGAGCCATGGAGAGAGAGAGTTGGGTAAATATGAACTGAGACTGTGTAAAGATAATTGGCAGGAGGTGATTATTTGTATCTGTATCAGAGGTTATTATTTTAATGACAAGATCAGATGAGATGCAGAGAAAACATTTGCACATGTACACACACACACACACACACACACACACACACACACACACACACACACACACACACACACACACACACACACACACACACACACACACACACACACACACACACACACACACACACACACACACACACACACACACACACACACACACGCTGCCGATTCCCCTCCAAGCAGGCTTATAGAATGACCAAATAGCCAACAACATAATCTTTCCAAACAGCCAGTGATCTTGAAAAAGTGCTCCCATTAAATCAATTAGGGTGATATTGTGTAAGCCAGATTTAGCGCCAATACAAACACATCCATGTGAGTCAGTCAGAAATAGTGCAGGTTTGATACAAACAGTGCCCTGTATAGGGGTACAGATGCACACACTGGCACTAACATGGATGATTTTACCCTGTGTAGTGTTTGGTTATTGGACGAGGGATAATTTATTATGATAAAGGTTTTCACACTTCAGAAATACTTGCATTAGCTGTCATGACAAGGAAAACTGTGAATCACACATTATACTTGCACAGTATTTGTTTCACAGTAAGCCAAAGGCTGGGAATTAAACTGGGACAGTGGAGCACAAATAATACAGTTGATAATACAATTATCTGGAAGACGACTGTATGTATGAATTGTGCAAGACTGTGAAAGGATTTCACAACTGACAAAAATAAGTAATTAAATAATAGTGTATAATAGGATTCTTTGAATGTTCTATGTGGAGATTATATGCCTCTTAGATAATCATCTGTAGAAATGTTTAAAACATCATAGGGAGACAATTCCAGGATAACAATTATATTATTATTAGAACAAAGGGGACAAGATGACGAATCACGATAATTATTCAATTTTGCCTCATCCTGTCATTCCAATTAAAATTGTACACTTCAAAAAACAGAATAAATGTTTAAATATTTTGTAATTGACAGCACTACACATCTTCAATAATAAAAATATGTAATATTTTCATGTCTCAAAAGTCTTGATTAACTGTAGACTGATTCATCTCTGACAGCTGGCTAGCTACTATTGCGTTGCCATTTTGTTTTGTTTCCACATTGGTGTGATGTTGATCACTGGTCTGGGTAGGAACACAGATGTTTGTCCCACATGGATTCCTACCTACTGTCTGTCCCAACATACTGAAACACAGCTCTCCTCACAGGCCCCTACAGAGTCAGACACTAGCCTCTCTAGACGTACACTAGTTTGTTACTACACCAATAAATATCCATCCGGACCTTTGCCACCTAGGAAATGTGTGTGACTGGACCTTCTCAAATAGTATTTGAATACCCCTGTTCTATACTATATTTTTGTCTGACAATAGTAGCAGTTCAATCGAGAAAAGGCAGAACAGGCTCCACCAATCACTACCGATGTTTTTAATTTGAATGTTGGATAATGTTCATTGTACAGTTTTTCTCTAACGCGTTCAAGCAATTTTGTGATCTGTGTTGAAACGTATCTATAGCAGAACCGCAACAATCAAACACTCAAATACATTTTCAGAACTTCTGATCATTTTCTTGCCCGTTCCTGACGTACGTATCTTTAGACCACCTTTTGCAAAACATTAAATACACAATGTCATCAGTGAATACAAACATCACTGTTAAGTGTTTTGTTCACAGAATATTAACACATTGTTTTCATCAGAAGAGAAATGTGTGCAAATGTGTTCGCTGTTTCCCGGCACTCAGTAAATACTACTGCATGAAATTCATCTCATCAGTGTCTACCATGTACAATATATGGAAAGATCTAGGCAATGGGGACTGTCTAACTGTTCAGATTTTGTACAATATTGCAGAGAATGAAGTTGGGTTACGTCTAAGTAACTTTAAGTTATTCCTAAGTTATCATCTCATCATTCTGATCTTCCATTATAGAGCTTTGCTTCTGTGTGGATTGAGGCCTATACACTCATATCAGTTGTATTCCTCCATTGTATTCACCTTTCCTTATTTCTATTGTGGATTGTGTTTCTGTGCGCCAATGGAAAATCTACCAAACGATGACCAAACCAACCTTTGTATTCAATACATGGAATTGGATTGTGATGATGCCAATGAATGAATCATGCACACAATGTGCTTATTTTTTATACATTTTTTATCAGGAATAATATTTGATTTGATGTGTATGAAATTGTTTGTTGAAATATGCATAAAAGGAGAGTAATTACCCATAATTATGCACCTTGGATAGTTGTTCTTCCAATTTTGATTATCATGATTTCGGGACTGTGAAGAAAATGTATTGATCTACTGGGATTTAAAAACACAGGATAACTTTCTGTTTTGTCTGTTTGTCAAGAGATAAGTATGGTTGTGTTCATTTTTGTGCAGACTGTCGTGTTGTTTGGATGAATGTATTTGCAATTTGACGGTATAGTATCGTCTTGATTAACATATTTATGTTTTGAGAAGGCCACTACATGTTTCATAAAAGGCCACAGAGTTCTGTGTCTTGTGGACTATGTTTTGAAAATTGACAACATTGTTCCAAAAAATGCTTGTACGCGATTAAGAAAAATGAAATGAAGCAGCCAGTCAGACTTATATTGGAGTGGCCGAAAAAAAGCATTGTTTGCAGTTTGTATTTGCATATTCTTTTGACTTTTACGCAACATTATTTCTACTCTCCATCCTGGAAACATAGCGAGCCAGCCAGCCAGCCAGCCAGCCAGTCAGCGCGTCCGCCAGCCAGTCAGCGAGTCAGCCACTAAGCCAGCCAGCGTAAAGTCATTAGGCTGCTGTAAATATACAGACAGACATAGGAAGCCTGTTTTAACACTGTGTTCGAACAGCTTCTCTGAAGTATTGCTCTACGTTGATACAGAAAACAGATATCCCCCAATATCCATCAATTATCTCTCTCTCTCTCTCTCTCTCTCTCTCTCTCTCTCTCTCTCTCTCTCTCTCTCTCTCTCTCTCTCTCTCTCTCTCTCTCTCTCTCTCTCTCTCTCTCTCTCTCTCTCCCTCCCTCCCTCCCTCCCTCTCTCTCTCTCTCCCCCCTACATCTGCCACAAAAAGCTCCTCACCTTCCAATGTGATTTCGGCAGCCCAGAGTGTGTTTGTGTGCATGCACAGGTGTGTGTGTATGTGTGTCAAGCGTGTGTGTGTGTGTGTGTCTGTCTGTCTGTGTTCAGATAGCGGTGAGTGGACAGCAGGTTCTCTCACCTCTGTTTTGACACTGATTTAACATATGGCTAAACCTTTGCAGATAACAACAGTGTATACTTTCCTGGTCCAGACAGATAACATCCACATTCATTACCACACAGAACCATGTTGGTGTAAGCTCCCTTGCACAGCAAATCGTTCTAACACCCATGTTTGGAAAATAAAGGGCAAGCTCTATCCATTCCATTCAAAAATCCTATGTTGATAAAAAAAGTGGTTTAGCTCTTTTGATCATCGTAACCAAGAAAGGTTCAAATAGTCATGCTGAAAGTACTATTTAGTATGATTCAGAATATGTGGTAAAATAAGTGTCATGCAGATAAATTATTTTAACTGCATTTTCATGAAATGATGGGGTCATTTCAATGATAAGCCTCCTTATTTTGTCCATATAGTTGATTATTATTATTTGACTAATGTCCAACTCATGTTCTGTGGTCGTACTTATTCCACTAGCGATTTCTCCTCACTCCTCCTAACATCCTTAAACGAATGTTCCACTTAGAATTAATGACTTCCTCATTGTTTACAAATTGGATTGAGTAAGGAAACACCAGACCTAGATAGAGGATCTACGTGAACACGTCTGTTAGTACTGCACTGGAATCAGTTCCGCTAATGGTCCAGACAGATACCCAGTTAAACCTCTATTGAGAGCGGTATACACACACACACGCACACGCACACGCGCACACACACAGACATACACACACACACACAGACACACGCGCACACACACAGACACACACACAGACACACAGACACACACACACACACACACACACACACACACACACACACACACACACACACACACACACACACACACACACACACACACACACACACACACACACACACACACACACACACACGCACGCACGCACGCACACACACACACCTTGAAATCAACACCTTACTAGCATTACACAGCAGAGCAGTGTACAGGATAAATGTATTGCATAGCCTCCCCAGACAATATTATCTCTTAAGCACAGACAAATTGTCTCTTTGTTTAAGGACATGAATATTTTTCAAAAACATTATGGAAATCCCAAAAAAATAAGCACTCAAAGGGAAGCTAAAGTGCCACTTATGGATACTGCCAGTGCATTGCATTGGCAATATAAATTTTCTCATTAAATGGGTCTTTCTTTTCTCTCCTGGCCGACTCAGCTGCAGACTGGATCAAGTGAAGGTTGTTTCGTCCTCTCTCTCTCTCATGGCCTACATTCTGATGGGAGGGCTAATTGCATAATTTGTTTCAGAATTAACAGCTAATAGCTCTTAATAGCTCTCCCTCTCTCTTTCCCTCTCACTCGCTCTCATCCCAATTTTACTAGTATTTGGACAATGTGGCACCAAAACCATGCAAAAATTACATTTTGCAGCAAAAGAAAAATCACCATTCATCAGCCTTTAGTGGTTATTGAAACTAATAGCATTTTGGATAATATGATTTCTAGGAACTAATTCCAATACAATCTCAACCTCTTCTTTAAAACGTAATGAGGATATGAGATAATTAACATACATTACCAGGAACAAAACGGACTTCACTCTATCACTATGCTCACCCTCTGGACATTATTCCATGACTTTCTTATCAATATATACTGAGTGTACAAAACATTAGGAACACCTTCCTAACATTGAGTTGCACCCCCTTTTGCCCTCAGAACAGCCTCAAATCGTTGGGGCATGGACAAGGTGTCGAAAGAGTACCCCAGGGATGCTGGCCCATGTTGACTCTAATGATTCTCACAGTTGTGTCAAGTTGGCTGGATGTCCTTTGGGTGGTGGACCATTCTTGACACACACAGGAAATTGTTGAGCGTGAAAAACCGTTGCAGTTCTTGACACAAACCAGTGTGCCTGGCATCTACTACCATACCCCGTTCAAAGCCACTTAAATATTTTGTCTTGCCCATTCACCCTCTGAATGGCACACATACACAATCCATGTCTCAATTGTCTCAAGGCTTAAAAATCCTTCTTTAACCCATCTACTCCCCTTCATCTACACTGACTGGAGTGAATTTAACAAGTGGCATCAATAAGGGACCATAGCTGTCACCTGGATTCACCTGGTCCGTCTATGTCATGGAAATACACCAAGTGTACTGTATATACACATGGTATTTTTACCATATCAATCGTTAAAGTATGTTTTACTGTACAATCAATACAATCTGGTAATGGCCACATTCTAACAACAACCTCCCTAAAACTTCCTGGGTTCCATTTGAGATGATTGGAGGAATGAGGGTGAGGTTTTCAGGGTTGCAGGGCATAGAAGGATCCAGGATAGAAGAGGCTGAGGCCAGATTAACAGTTCTTAGGAGGCTGGCTGCTAAATCAATCCCCTCTCAAACCAGGCAATAACCTCCACTGTCTGCTCTCTCTCAATGTGATAACCAAACTGAATTTCAAAACTAAATCAAACAAACACAAGGATAAAGAGACTGAGACAGGGGGGATAGAGAGAGAGAGAGAGAGAGAGCACAAAGAGACTGACTGACTGGGATTCAATCAATACTTTGATCTTGCTGTCAATCACCAGCACTATTAACCTACGGGCAGAGAGGTGGCTGTTCTATCTGTTTATCAGTCCTGCCCACATCAACAACCGACAGACAGGGACACCCAAAGCACAGACGGCCATTTTAACACAAGGGGTTCGTGTTGCCAGCCTGTCAGACCAACCATGAATGTGCAGAAAATGTATGACTGGAGCTACCATACAGTACCAGTCAAAAGTTTGGACACACCTATTCATTCAAGGGTTTTTGTTATTTTTACTATTTTCTACATTGTAGAATAATAGTGAAGACATCAAAACTATGAAATAACACATGGAATCATGTAGTAACCAAAAAAGTGTTAAACAAATATATTTTAGATTTAGATTCTTCAAAGTAGCCCCCCTTTGCCTTGATGACAGCTTTGCACACTCTTGACATTCTCTCAACCAACTTCACCTGGAATGCTTTTTCAACAGTCTTGAAGGAGTTCCCACATATGCTGAGCACTTGTTGGCTGCTTTTCCTTCACTCTGCGGTCCAACTCATCCCAAATCAAATCAAATTGTATTAGTCACATGCGCGGAATACAACCTTACAGCGAAATGCTTACTTACAAGCCACTAACCAACAATGCAGTTAAAAAAAATATATATATGAATAAGAATAAGAAATAACAGTAACAAGTAATTAAAGAGCAGCAGTAAAATAACAATAGCGAGACTATATACAGGGGGGTACCAGTACAGAGTAAATGTGCGGGGACACCAGTTATTCGAGGTAATTGAGGTAATATGTACATGTAGTTAGAGTTATTAAAGTGACTATGCATAGATGATAACAACAGAGAGTTGCAGTGGTGTAAAAGAGAGCGGGGAGGGGCAATGCAAATAGTCTGGGTAGCCATTTGGTTAGATGTTCAGGAGTCTTATTGCTTGGGGATAGAAGCTGTTTAAAAGCCTCTTGGACCTACGCTTGGCGCTCCGGTACCGCTAGCCGTGCGGTAGCAGAGAGAATATTCTATGATTAGGGTGGCTGGAGTCTTTGACAATATTTAGGGCCTTCCTCTGACACCGCCTGGTATAGAGGTCCTGGATGGCAGG
Source organism: Salvelinus alpinus (assembly GCF_045679555.1). Taxonomy (NCBI): domain Eukaryota; kingdom Metazoa; phylum Chordata; class Actinopteri; order Salmoniformes; family Salmonidae; genus Salvelinus; species Salvelinus alpinus. The sequence goes on from NC_092093.1 coordinate 75,422,940, forward strand.
AAGCTTTGCCACAGTGATGTACTGGGCCGTACGCACTACGCTCTGTAGTGCCTTGCGGTCGGAGGCCGAGCAGTTGCCATACCAGGCAGTGATGCAACCAGTCAGGATGATCTTGATGGTGCAGCTGTAGAACCTTTAGAGGATCTGATAACCCATGCCAAATATTTTCATTCTCCTGGGGGGAATAGGTTTTGTCGTGCCCTCTTCACAACTGTCTTGTTGTGCTTGGACCATGTTAGTTTGTTGGTGATGTGGACACCAAGGAACTTGAAGCTCTCAATATGCTCCACTATAGCCCTGTCGATGAGAATGGGGGTGTGCTCGGTCCTCTTTTTCCTGTAATCCACAATAATCTCCTTTGTCTTGATCACGTTGAGGGAGAGGTTGTTGTCCTGCCAACACACAGCCAGGTCTCTGACCACCTCCCTATAGGCTGTCTCGTTGTTGTTGGTTGCTGTTGGTGTTGAGGATCAGCGTGGCGGATGTGTTGTTACCTACCCTTACCACCTGGGGGCAGCCCATCAGGATGTCCAGGATCCAGTTGCAGAGGGAGGTGTTTAGTCCCAGGGTCCTTAGCTTATTGATGGGCTTTAAGGGCACTATGTTTTTGAACGCTGAGCTGTAGTCAATGAATAGCATTCTCACATAGGTGTTCCGTTTTTCCAGGTGGGAAAGGGCAGTGAGGAGTGCAATAGAGATTGCATCATCTGTGGATCTGTTAGGGCGGTATGAACATTTGAGTGGGTCTAGGGTTTGGTGTTGGTGTTGATGTGAGCCATGACCAGCCTTTCAAAGCACTTTATGGCTACAGACGTGAGTGCTACGGGTCGGTAGTCATTTAGGCAGGTTACCTTAGTGTTCTTGAGCACAGAGACTATGATGGTCTGCTTAAAACATGTTGGTATTACAGACTCGGACAAGGAGAGGTTGAAAATGTCAGTGAAGTCACTTGCCAGTTGGTCAGCGCATGCTTGCAGTACACGTCCTGGTAATCCGTTTGGCCCTGCGGCCTTGTGAATGTTGACCTGTTTAAAGGTCTTACTCACATAGGCTGTGGAGAGCGTGATCATACAGTCTTCTGGAATAGCTGGTGCTCTCATGCATGTTTCGGTGTTATTTGCCTCGAAGCAAGCATAGAAGTAGTTTAGTTCACTGGTAGGCTTGTGTCACTGGGAAGCTCTCGGCTTTGCTTCCCTTTGTAGTCTGTAATGGTTTGCAAGCCCTGCCATATACGACGAGCGTCAGAGCCGGTGTAGTACAATTTGATCTTAGTCCTGTATTGACGCTTTGCCTGTTTGATGGTTCGTCGGAGGGCATAGCGCCGTTGCACATTTATCATGCTTATAGAAATTTGGTAAGACTGATTTAAGTTTCCCTGCATTAAAGTCCCCGGCCACTAGGAGTGCCGCCTCTGGGTGAGCGTTTTCCTGTATGCTTATGGCGGAATACAGCTCACTGATTGCGGTCTTAGTGCCAGCATCAGTCTGTGGTGGCATGTAGACAGCTACGAAAAATACAGATGAAAACTCTCTAGGTAGTTAGTGTGGTCTACAGCTTATCATGAGATACTCTACCTCAGCAAAACCTTGAGACTTCCTTAGATATTGTGCACCAGCTGTTATTTACAAAAATACATAGTTTGCCGCCCCTTGTCTTACCAGACGCCGCTGTTCTGTCCTGCCAATACAGCGTTTAACCAGCCAGCTGTATGTTGATAATGTCGTCGTTCAGCCACAATTCCGTGAAGCATAAGATAAGACAGTTTTGAATGTTCCATTGGTAGTTTCATCTATTTTCGATTTAATTTTCCAAAGATTGCACGTTTGCTAACAGAATGGGTGGCAGTGAGGGTTTATTTGATCGCCTACGAATTCTCAGAAGGCAGCCTGCCCTCCGGCCCCTTTTTCTCCGCCTTCTCTTCAAGCAAATGATGGGGATCTGGGCCTGTTCCCGGGAAAGCAGTATGTCATACACGTCGGGCTCGTCGGACTATTTAAAGGAAAAAAAGGATTCTGCCAGTTCGTGGTGAGTAATCGCAGTTCTGATGTCTAGAAGTTATTTTCGGTCATAAGAGATGGTAGCAGCAACATTATGTACAAAATAAGTAAAAAAAAAAAAAAAAGATACAGCCAATGAAAAAGAAACAACAACAAAATTATATTTGAATATGAACACGGAAAACATCAACCTTCTTCTCCAGCACCATCTTTAAGTTGAGCTTGGGTGATTGTGGGTTGAGGTCGGGTGATTGTGGAGGTCAGGTCATCTGATGTAGTACTCTATCACTCTCCTTCTTGGACAAATAGCCCTTACACAGACAGTGTCACCAGCAAAGCACCCCCACACCATCACACCTCCTCCTCCATGCTTCACGGTGGGAACCACACATTCAGAGATTATCCGTTCACCTACTCTGCGTCTCACAAAGACACAGCGGTTGGAAACCAAAAATCTCAAATATGGACTCATCAAACCAAAGGACAGATTTCTACCAGTCTAATGTCCATTGCTCGTGTTTCTTGGCCCAAGCAAGTCTCTTATTATTGGTGTTCTTTAGTAATGTTTTTTGTTGTTGCAGCAATTTGACCATGAAGGCCTGATTCACGCAGTCTCCTCTGAACAGTTGATGTTGAGATGTGTCTGATACTTGAACTCTGTGAACCATTTATTTGGGCTGCAATCTGAGGTGCAGTTAACTCTAATGAACTTATCCTCTGCAGCAGAGGTAACTCTGGGTCTTCCTTTCCTGTGGGATTCCTCACGAGAGACAGTTTCATCATAGCGCTTGATGGTTTTTGCAACTGCGGTTGAAGAAACTTTCAAAGTTCTTGAAATTTTCTGGATTGACTGATCTGTCTTAAAGTAATGATGGACTGTAATTTTCCTTTGCTTTTTTGAGCTGTTCTTGCCATAATATGGACTTGGTCTTTTACCAAATAGGACTATCTTCTGTATACCACCCCTACCTTTTCACAACACAACTGATTGGCTCAAACGCATTAAGAAAGAAAGAAATTTCACAAATGAACTTTTAACAAGGCACATCTGTTAATTGAAATTCATTCCAGGTGACTACCTTATGAAACTTGTTGAGAGAATGCCAAGAGTGTGCAAATCTGTCATCAAGGCAAAGGGTGGCTACGTATTTCGAATAATCTAAAATCTAAAATAAATGTTGATTTGTTTAACACTTTTTTGGTTACTACATGATTCCATAGGTGTTATTTCATAGTGTTGATGTCTTCACTATTATTCTACAATGTAGACAATAGTAAAAATAAAGAAAAACCCTTGAATGAGTAGGTGTCCAAACGTTTGACTGGTACTGTATATCTAAAAGGTACCAAACAACAGTTATCCTATGTCATTTACCGTTGACAGAGGTCAGTGTTGATTTTGGTTGAAGAGATCAGAGATATATTTCACCATGCAGGGCCTCACTTTATCAATGTTACTATATATATATCAATGTCTTCGGTGGTAAATGCCAACTAAAGAAATGACATAAAACATCAAAGAGAGGACATCGATCAGAAGCATATCAGCCCCAGGTAATGGATGTTCCTCTCAGACAGATGTAACCGGTGTGCTATTCAATCTAAAACACAAGGACACAACTATGACGTCTCCTGTCTTACAGATGGATCTTGTTTAAGGCTACGGGCTGAAATGTGTTGGTTTTAACAATAAAGTAGTTGCTGAATTTCCTCTTCATTACAAAATGGATGAAAGACGACACTTCACTACTTCTTTCACTACTTCTTTACTGTCTACAACACACTTTTACCAAATAAATCTCCACTTTTAACCCTCCAGCTCCTGTGAAACCCTCTTTAGATTGTTACAATAAAGATAATTCTAATTCCAACCACAAAGTAAAAGTGTGGACAACATTACAGTAGAGTAATACAGTTGGTAGCTCGTCGCTTCCATCGGTCTAGCCAGCCTGACACCCTACTGCAAACTCATAACGGGTGTCGCGCCACAGTGAAAATTTTCATATTTTTTCTTAATCACATGACTTGACCTCAGTAGCCAATGATCTGTATCTGGTGCTTGCCGCCTGTGATGTAGGTAGGTACTACAGCTTGCACACAGCGCTCTAGGCGCCCATTTTAATTAAGATATTTTCCAAAGTGTAACCTGCCGACTACATTATGAAAACGGTGCAAAAATAATAGAAAAATAAAACACTCTGGATACTTTTTTTAAAGGATTATTTGGGAAATAAAAGTTTGCTTGCTGAAAGTCTCCAAGCGTGTGTCAACATTAGAATTTGATTGTGACCCTGGGTTGCGTTTTCTATTATGGTACGTTGGGAAATAATATTACAGTACAATGCATGACACCAGTTGAAACGACAGCTTTACCAAAAAGGGCATTTAAGGGACATTGGTATTAAACTTCAAAAGGAGTTCAATCTCTTTTTTATTCAATTATAGTGTAAAGGCTATAGCACCATTGTTGTTACTTTATTTCAAAAGGCTAAAACTGCTAACAATAACATGCCTTAAATAGCTGTTTCCATCAATATCTTCATCATTATCTCACATTTCATTGGCATAATAATGGTACTAAATAAATTGCCCCTAACAAATGATGTGGGTATTCTGTTTTGTAGGTTAATTCACAACTACATAATGACTGCTTTTTATTGGTACATCGAAATGAATATTTTGAGTGCAGCATTGAATGATTTATATTGCTTCAGATTGTACATACAGTTGACCTAGCTATGTGACATGTGTCACAGACTAAATGTGTTCAGTTGAGACCAGGTCCATTATTGGAGCTCTCGGTCGGGGTGTCATAAGTCTGTATGTGTGTGTGTATTTGTGCGTGTGTGTATTTGTGCGTGTGTGTGTGTGTGTCACCAGGGCTCTGGCCTTGCTAAGCCCCACAGCAGGAGCAATATCAGCAGCACCAAAGGGCCCACGTGACACAGCTTTACTCATCTCCACTAAACCCAGGAGCACTGAAACTGGCTAGAACAGCATTCGCACACACCAGACAAACACCCACTCTATTACCATTTATAACACAGACAGACAGACAGACAGACAGACGGACGGACGGACGGAGACAGACAGACGAATGTGAATAGTAAGAAACATACCTGAGCAAGGAGATTGGCAAGGCAGCATTGAGAGAAAAACAAAAAGAGAGCAGAGGACATTAGTTAAAATATGAACAACACCTTGTACAGATGTGACGCCTTCAACAGTATGCAGCTTTTTATGTATAGACACCAAGTTGGGGCATCGGAGAGCAGAAGCAGCAATGTTGATTGATTGAGCAACCAGGAGATGTCAATCAAGATTCCAGGCGGTCTATTAACGTCGCTATAGGTTATCATCACCCTGTCCGTACGCATCCCAATGCATATTTAGTGTTATCACCATATCACAGTTTGATAACGGTTTGAACAGTGAAATCCCATTTACATTTCAAGTCTAATGCAAACAATAAAGCTGTCTGTTTTATAGTAAAGGGAGGCTTATCTCTGAATGTTTACGAACCATATCTAGGTTACACTGGGAAAGATGTAAAGAATGGAAGCAAGGAAAATGTTTAGGGGATATCATCTGACGGTAATGGACCAGCTTAACTCACACCAAATGACAACAAGTCAATGAACGACGGAAGGATGCGCGCATAATCTCTCTGAGATAGAAAAACCTAAATGAAGTAAATCAAATAAACATAAATCACATGAAAATAAGCTATAGTATAATATGGTATAAATACTATAGTATTCACTGTAGTGTTTCTGAAGACTGTAGTATTTACTGTAGTATACTGTAGTATAATGGTATAATGTAGTATTTACAGTTAACTTTATAGAAATACTATAGTAAAAGAAAAATCTAGTATATACTATAGTATTTTCTGTAGTGTTTTTGCAGACATTACTGTAGTATTTACTATAGTGTTTTAGTTTTATTATCTTTGGCATATAAGTGCAGGCTTTGTCCTTCGTGAAACCTACTGGAGAAATACTAAAAGAGCACATTTTCTGTAACCTGTAGGTAAGTAGGACATGGAACGGATAGTTCAGACCTTCTGGTCTTTTCTAAAACCTGTAGGGAACACAATATATAGTCTATACTTGGCATGTCGTTTTCTCACTTATGGATTCCCCAAATTGCGATATGGGGAAAGGAATTGGCAGGGCATATGCAAATGAAATACTGTAGTATTTACTGTAGTTAGAAAAAGTGTAGTGGTTTTGCGGACATTCCTGTGGTATTTACTACGGTGTTTTTTTGTTGCAGATAAAACTATAGTAAGTACTATACATGATCGAGGGATACTACAGTGTGTAGTATAGTATTCTACAGTATACTACAGTTTTCTATAGAATTCTATAGTAAGTACTGTATTATTCCATAGTAATTTGAAGTATTTTTCCATGTGGGCAAGGTCAGTGTTTTCCCTATATTGATTTAGCAGTGGCTAAGTTTGCTAGCATATATACATACATATATATACACACACACATATATATATATATATATATATATATATATATATATATATATATATATATTTGGGGTGGCAGGTAGCCTTGTGGTTAGAGCATTGGACTAGTAACCGAAAGGATGCAAGATCTGAACAAGGCAGTTAACCTCATAGGCCGTCATTGAAAATAAGAATTTGTTCTTAACTGACTTGCCTAGTTAAATAAAGGTCAAATAAATAACAAATATACATACATACGTACACACACACACACACACACACACATATATATGTACACACACACACATATATATATACTGTATGTACAGTGCATTAGGAAAGTATTCAGACCCGTTTACTTTTTTCACATTTTGTTATATTACAGCCTTATTCTAAAATAGATTAAATATGTTTTTGCCCTCATCAATCTACACACAATACCCAATAAAATACACAATAAAAAAATGTAAATACCCCATAATGACAAAGCCGAAAACAGCTTTTTTATAACTTTTTACTCATTTATATTAAAAAAAATTAGATACCTTATTTAGATAAGTATTCAGACCCTTTGCTATGAGACTTGAAATTGAGCTCGGGTAAATTCAATTGATTGGACATGATTTGGAAAGGCACACACCTTTTTATATAAGGCCACACAGTTGACAGTGCATGTCAGAGCAAAAACCAAGCCATAAGGTCAAAATAATTGTTCGTAGAGCAGGACAACGACCCTAAGCACATAGCCAAGACAGGGCAGGATTGGCTTCGGGACAACTTCAGGAATGTCCTTGAGTGGCCCAGCCAGACCCTGAACCCGATCAAACATCTCTGGAGAGACATAAAAATAGCTGTGGACCGACGCTCCCCATCCAACCTGACAGAGCGAGAGGAGAGGATGTGAGAGGATCTGCAGAGAAGAATGGGAGAAACTCCCCAAATACAGGTGTGCCAAGCTTGTAGACTCATATAGAAGAAAACTCTAGGCTGTAATAGCTGCCAAAGGTGCTTCAACAAAGTACTGAGTAAAGGGTCTGAATACTTATGTAAATGTGATGAGTTTTTTTTTATACATTTGCTAAAATTTCAAAAAACCTGTTTTTGCTTTTTCATTATGGGGTGTAGATTGATGAGGGAAAAAACTAATTTGATCCATTGTAGAATAAGGCTGTAACGTAACAAAATCTGGAAAAGGTAAAGGGGTCTGAATACTTTCCGAATGCACTATATACAGTACCAGTAAAACGTTTGGACACACCTACTCATTCAAGGGTTTTTTGTACGATTTTTCTACATCGTAGAATAATAGTGAAGAAATAAAAACTATGAAATAACACATATGAATTCACGTAGTAACCAATTTGTTTTTTAAACAAATCAAAATATATTTTATATTTGAGATTCTTCAAAGTAGCCACCCTTTTCCTTGATGATAACTTTGCACACTCTTGGCATTCTCTCAACCAGCTTCATGAGGAATGATTTTCCAACAGACTTGAAGGAGTTCCCACATATGCTGAGTACTTGTTGGCTGCTTTTCCTTCACGCTGTGGTCCAACTCATCCTAAACCATCTCAATTGGGTTGAGGTCGGGTGATTGTGGAGGCCAGGTCATCTGATGCAGCACTCCATCACTCTCCTTCTTGGTCAAATAGCTCTTACAGAGCCTGGAGGTGTGTTTTGGGTCATTGTAGAAAAACAAATGATAGTCCCACTAAGCGCAAACCAGATGGGATGGCGTATCGCAGCAGAATGCTGTGGTAGCCATGCTGGTTTAGTGTGCCTCGAATTCTAAATAAATCACAGACAGTGTCACAAGCAAAGCACCCCCACATCATCACACCTCCTCCACCATGTCGAGATCGTCCATTCATCTACTCTGCGTCTCACAAAGACACGGCCTAATGTCCATTGCTCGTGTTTCTTGACCCAAGCAAGTCTTTTCTTCTTATTGGTGTTCTTTAGTAGTGGTTTCTTTGCAGCAAATCGACCATGAAGGCCTGATTCACGCAGTCTCCTCTGAACAGTTGATGTTGAGATGTGTCTGTTACTTGAACTCTGTGAACCATTTATTTGGGCTGCAATCTGAGGTGCAGTTAACTCTAATGAACTTATCCTCTGCAGCAGAGGTAACTCTGGGTCTTCCTTTCCTGTGGCGGTCCTCATGAGAGCCAGTTTCATTATAGCGCTTGATGGATTTTGCGACTGCACTTGAAGAAACTTTCAAAGTTCTTGAAATTTTCCGCATTGACTGTCTTAAAGTAATGATGGAATGTCGTTTCTCTTTGCTTTTTTGAGCTGTTCTTGCCATAATATTGACTTGGTCTTTTACCAAATAGGGCTATCTTCTGTATACCACCCCTACCTTGTCACAAAACAACTGAACGCATTAAGAAAATAAATTCCACAAATTAACTTTTAACAAGGCACATCGGTTAATTGAAATGCATTCCAGGTGACTACCTCATGAAGCTGGTTGAGAGAATGCCAAGAGTGTGCAAAGCTGTCATCAAGGCAAAGGGTGGCTAGAATCTCACATATAAAATATATTTGGATGTGTTTAACACTTTATTGGTTACTACATGATTCTATATGTGTTATTTCATAGTTTTGATGTCTTCCCTATTATTCTACAATGTTGAAAATAGTAAAAAATTAAGAAAAACCCTTGAATGGGTAGGTGTGTCCAAACTTTTGACTGATACTGTATACATATTAGCTTTTCCCACAGGAATCCTGTCATTGTGCTAACGGTAGTTAGCAGTGGCTCATGAAACTACCTTCAACTTCTTTCAAACTGCATGCAGAGACAAAAAAAAAGATATCCATGAGTTCATTGCTGACAGTGATACTGCAAAACTAGTCTTTCTATTTGATTGAGTGCTTTGCAATTTGCTCATCAATTGAAATATATAGTGACCTCATCTGACTCCCAAGAAGCATTGCATTCATCAACCATAGTAAATCAGGCTTTTTTTCACGTCACAGACTGTTATGGCGTGTACTCAAAGGATCAATAGAAGCAGGTAGCAACCCATTTAAAAACCTGTTAAATGATGAGTTACTGCTCAGCCAAGCATCCAAAACTTTTAAGTGCTCCAATGAGCAGCATCATCTACACAAGTGCTTCACCCCTACACACCCATAAATATTTCATGAACATTAGCACAATTACTTACAGTGTCTTATCAGACTGCTGAAAGGTGGAACTAACGGTGTATCTATGTAGTGAATAGCAAACAGAGGAATGGAATATGTTTCAAAGATGTAAGATATGGGAGATGGAGAGAGAGTGATGGAGAGAGAGAGAGAAAGTGATGGATATGGAGAGAGAGAAATATATATTTTTTATGAACTAGAGAGAAAGAACGAGAAAGATGGAGCAAGATAGAAAGAGAGAAAGAAATAGAGACCGAAACAGAAGAGTGTGTAAGTGTGTATGCTTGGCCCGGCCCCATAGCTCCCACTGTGTGAGCTGTCTGATCTGAACAGCCGTGTTGGCAGGCCCTGTCACAGAGATCATCCTGGTTCACTGGGATGTGGATTACATGTGCATTAACATGTGGCGCTGGCTCTATGCGGGTCAAAACTTCTCAGTTGCCAACTAAGCCATGCCACTGCTGCCTACCAAGTAGCAACTACACAGACAGATTTGAGCCACAATGATAAAGTGAACAGCTACAGACTGGGAGTTCTACAGTACAACAGGTCTGGGTTTAATGTAGAGTTACAAAACTTTGCAACGCTACATTAAAATTGTAAAAATGCAAAAAAGATCACAAAAGGATTCTGGATTTCCTGCTTATTTTTTCCTGATTCTGTGAATCCTCCAACCCGTGATTTCTGGAAGTCCTGGGTATTTTGCCAAAAAGACCGGCATTTTGCAATGCCAGTTCAATGCAACCACCTTTTGTGAAAGATCAACATCTATGCACGTGGTCGATTTTTTTCACCACATTTGTCACTGAAAAAAACAATAGCTTATCAGTATAGGATTGCTGTCATAACTTACAATGTGCAGTCAAAATTAGAAAGAGAAGACACTTTTCTGGTGGGGATGCAGGCTATAATTACATATGGCAGAATGTATACACAAAACAAAGAAAAACCACAGAGTACAAAAGTCTACTGGGTACACACGGCAACATTCATCTCAATTGAGATAATTGATGTTTTTCCCAGCTACAAGCAGGCTTGGGGGAAAGAGGCTTTGTGTTTTCTCTCTCTCTCTCTCACCACCTGCCACATGTTGCTCAGCCAGAGGAAGAAAGAGAAACAGAGAGAGAGAGAGAGAGAAAGAGAAAAAGAGAGAGAGAGATATGACTAAAGAGACAATGCCATACATAGAGATGAGGGAGAGGGAAAGGGAGAGGTGACTAAAGAGAGAGAAAAGAGTGTGTCGACACACAAACAGAGAGAGAGAGAGAAACAGATGCCGAGTGTGATAGCGAACGTGTGGTGGGTGTGACAGCCCCAAAGCTGTGTATGCATCCATCCATCAGAGTGAGTCTGACACTAACACGCGTGTTGGCCAATTAAAGAGAACGCCACAGTGGAAAAGCCTAAATCATCTACTGGCATATGAAACATTTTTCTACTTCATTATGTTCTGATAAATATTGATGTGGATTTACAATGCTGTCTATGAAAAGGTCAGGGTCAGGGAAATATAACATTACACTTCTGCTAGATTTGATAGGGTTGCAGGGGATGGATGCCCTCTGATTCAATATTTATCTGTAAATACAGTCGCATTCACCTATTTCCAGAAGGTGTCTGTCTTTCTGTCTGCAATATGTTAAATATTTCCGATGTCCTCTGTCTGTAAATTATGTTTCCGTACGAATAAGTTACTTGTGGAGGTTATAGAATAAACAGTGGCAGAATGCAGAGAAGCAGGGACAGACTGGCTAAAGATGGACCAGTCCATCTGGCATTGGGCAGAACTACCCTATGGCCAGTCTGTCTCCGACTGTAGGCTATGACAAATTCAGTCATTTTTCAATTGTAACTATAAGTCTGTCACACAAGTGTCTCATAGTCAATGTTCAGTTCATCATTCTATATTTTTGTAGTTGTTGTTTGTGAGACAATAGAGTTACAATCCTGATATAATGTGCTATCCATCCATACAAAATTAATTCAGTTGACCGATTGGTATGTGTTGAGTCAGCCTACTCTGCGGAACCTCCATTATCCTCTTGCCATCTGCCCCATACAGAGTCCAGTGCCACTGCCCCCACTTACTCAAACTGGCTGAAGGTGCGACTGTGGAGCCAATCGGAGACAAGGAAGAGCATTCACTTCCTGCCAGACTCCTCCCAGCCCTACACAGGGCTCCAGTTGTACTGCTATAGATACATCCTCAGGAGGGAAACAACTGAAAAACAAACCAACCCTAAAAAGAAAAGTCGTAACAAATAGTTTGCTTGTTGGAGAATATGTAATTGGCTACACATTTGTTTGTCATTAGCTGAACTTTCCACTTTATATAAACCCAACAGACTAATTAGAAATTGATAGTTCGATGTAAATGTGTCATTATTTCAGAAGCAGAAGCAGAGTCGCATGCCTTTTCAGTGGTATGCTAATTAAATATGTTTCCTCTGCACAGCAAATGAACCTTGATGAGCAATGTGATCTCATTAAATGACAGACCTATGAAAGGATGGATGGAGCCAGTTAAAGTTAGAGCCACGTAACCTCGCTCTGTTTTTACTGACAGACACACCTGAGCACACAGGCTTCGTAACAGCTGGGAACTGACAGGCACGTCAACCTCATGCCTCTCTACCTTCTCCTACTTCTTTATTCGGCGTTTCAGCCGTTACCGTCGTGATTCAGTATCGGTTTAGAGCGCCCACCAACACTGACATGAAACTTGTGTTCTGAGAATGAGTCAGAAATAAAAACACATTCATTTGTGCTTAAAGACAATAGATGGAGGGGGAGAGGATGGTACATGCCTTGAGAAAATGCATAAGGGCTCTCTGTTTTACCATCATTATGTTGTTGATGGTGATATTTTCTATTTTCTGTGATCCATGATTCGAATCCTCCACCTCTTCACACTTTTAGAAAAAACTGTGACTGCCGGGATAATTGAGTTGAAGACTGATGTCAAAATCCACCCAAAGAAAGCCAGCCCCTGCCACCCCTCCTTCTCTCACCCTCCCTCCCTCCCTCTCCTCCTCCTTTAGCGCCTGAGCTAATAAGCTTCTAGTACATCTCTCTGAGTCACTACCAAGTGTGCTAACGCAGCCAAGGGAGGGTTCCTCTGCCCAAGTGTGTGTCAGTGTTAATTTTGTCAACGAAACACCCATTTTTCTGTGGCAATTGACGAGGCGATTATTGATTAAATAGACCCAGCAAAAAAACTTTTTTTTTCTTTTTTTTCGGTTGACTAAATTATCTCTGTGCCAAAAATCTGACTAGTAAGTGGTCTGGACAATATTTTTTTGAGTAATTGAGAGCTTTGCAGTGTTATTTGTTTGGTCCAATCAAAAGCATGCATGACATTAGAAGAATTGTAAGGCTTTCTCATTGCAATGTTGCAATGCGGTGGAAAATAAATTCCATGCCCAGGTCATTCACAAGTCACCTCTCTGCCGGCAATTCTCCAATCTAGCGGCAACAAATCATTGATGCAAATAAGGTATACACCATGGCTACTCTCCCGGTGGTACAAGCTTCCAGTAGAAAAAGGGGCACTTTACTTATCATGTCGATTAAAACAAGACCGAATGCAACGTTTCCATGGGAGAAGACAGCGTTTGCACCCACAAGTTGATGGGGAAACATACTCCCAACCTCAAGAGACATCTGAAAGCACATCATTCCAATATACGCTCAGGTAATAACAGATTGATAATGCTAGCTAGTTAACTTGCTGCAACCTATCAGAACACTATTTATGACAGAACTTTGATTAGGCCTACAATATAGCTACAATATGTCAAGAGGCAGGGTTCCAGACTGCAACCATTTTGACTTGGCTGTACGAGTTACATTTTTATTTGGTAGAGTCAATGTGTGATGAACATTCATTAAGCCTACATGGTCACCTCAGGGTCCAGCTTATGTTCCCTCAGCCCTATGTTCCTTCAACCTATATTCCCCCAGCCCTATGTTCCCTCAGCCCCATGTTCCTTCAACCTATATTCCCCCAGCCCTATGTTCCCTCAGCACTATGTTCCTTCAACCTATATTCCCCCGGCCCTATGTTCCTTCAACCTATATTCCCCCGGCCCTATGTTCTCTCAGCCCTATGTTCCTTCAACCTATATTCCCCGGCCCTATGTTCCCTCAGCCCTATGTTCCTTCAACCTATATTCCCCCGGCCCTATGTTCTCTCAGCCCTATGTTCCTTCAACCTATATTTCCCGGGCCTATGTTCCCTCAGCCCTATGTTCCTTCCACCTATATTCCCCCGGCCCTATGTTCTCTCAGCCCTATGTTCCTTCAACCTATATTCCCCCGGCCCTATGTTCCCTCAGCTCTATGTTCCTTCAAACTATATTCCCCCGGCCCTATGTTCTCTCAGCCCTATGTTCTCTCAGCCCTATGTTCTCTCAGCCCTATGTTCCCTCAGCCCTATGTTCCCTCAGCCTATGTTCCCTCAGCCCTATGTTCCCTATGTTCTCTCAGCTCTATGTTCGCTTGGCCCTATGTTCCCAGGGCCCGATGTTCCCACAACCTATGTTCCCTCAGCTCTATGTTCCCTACGTTCCCTCAGCCCTATGTTCCCAGGGGCATATGTTCCCTCGACCTACAGCAGTGCTGCCTCTGTCTTATACGCAGACTACGCATATATATTTTTGGGGCACTTAGAATAGTAGAATACAAAAGGCGCAATTTCGAAATGTTGTTGTGCATCAGCAGTTTTCTACTTGTTATGTCAGTCAATGACAGTCACTCAATTAGCCCATGTCAGCTAACATTTTTCAGATTGCTAGGTAAATTAGTCTAGCCAGCTATCTAAACCTTGTAGTAATCATCCCCAAATTACCGACCGGGCACGCAGCTCATGCCTCCATGGGCCTTTTTTGTCACTCTCAGTCAGACATCATATGAACATGGCATAAATCATGGCAAAATGTGTAGAATTGCAGGACATTTGCTTTAAACAGTAAAAGTTTCTCTCCACTTCATGGTAAAATGTGTAGAATTGCACGAAAACAAATGATAAACTGCACCTTTTTCTCCACCCCATAGCACAATGTGAAGAATTGCAGGAAATTAAAGTGGAACTGGCAGCATTTTAACTACTTTGTTGATATGAAACAAACAGACAACCAAAAACATCAAATTCTCAGTCTATGCTATTAAACCAACTTTATAAAGTAAAACTAAAATTGGTTCTATTTGACTCAAAATTCCATGACATACAGTGAGGCATTGTTGGCAGAATAGATGGATGCAGTTCAATGCATGATTAATATAATTCACCAATACATTTCTTAGTCTAAAACATATTGCTATCGGGTTGTAAATCACAGCTGGCCTGGTACATTGTTTGCTGCCTCCATTCGGGATGCACTGTTTCAGTTTCAATGACTCAATATGTTGGACGATTGTAACTAAGGCTGGGAATGTCAATAGAATCAAACTAGCAAGGGCAATGATCACAAGTCAGTCATAACGTGGCTAATAGGCTAGTGTATCGGTTTATGTAGCTATTTATGTAGCAAGCTAATAACACAGAGCCTAATGTTAGCTAGCTGCTGGGAGGATGTCATGTCTTTGGAAGAGTGGGTGCGTGACCGACTTCTCCCCCTCATATAGTTTTTTTGGTGGCTACAGCTAGCTAGAGAACAGTATAACTTTAAACCGTCCCCTCGCCCCGACACGGGCGCGAACCAGGGACCTTCTGCACACATCAACAACAGTCACCCACGAAGCATCGTTACCCATCGCTCCACAAAAGCCGCGGCCCTTGCAGAGCAAGGTGCAACACTACTTCTAGGTTTTCAGAGCAAGTGACGTAACTGATTGAAACGCTAGTAGCGCGTACCCGCTAACTAGCTAGCCATTTCACATCCGTTACACTCACCCCCCTTTCAACCTCCTCCTTTTCCGCAGCAACCAGTGATCCGGGTCAACAGCATCAATGTAACAGTATAACTTTACGTCGTCCCCTCGCCCCGACACGGGCGCGAACCAGGGACCCTCTGCACACATCAACAACGGTCGCCCACGAAGCATCGTTACCCATCACTCCACAAAGGCCACGGCTCTTGCAGAGCAAGGGGCAACACTACTAATAGGTTTCAGAGCAAGTGACGTAACTGATTGAAACGCTAGTAGCGCGTACCCGCTAACTAGCTAGCCATTTCACATCCGTTACACTCACCCCCCTTTCAACCTCCTCCTTTTCCGCAGCAACCAGTGATCCGGGTCAACAGCATCAATGTAACAGTATAACTTTAAACCGTCCCCTCGCCCCGACGCGAACCAGGGACCCTCTGCACACATCAAAACGGTCGCCCACGAAGCATCGTTACCCATCGCTCCACAAAGGCCACGGCCCTTGCAGAGCAAGGTGCAACACTACTTCTAGGTTTTCAGAGCAAGTGATGTAACTGATTGAAACGCTAGTAGTGCGTACCCGCTAACTAGCTAGCCATTTCACATCCGTTACAGAAGCAGGTGTCATTTGGTTAGCTAGCTAGCTATGCTGAAGTTGAAAAACTGTTATCTAGTCAGCATATCTCTTGCATTCGTAAATTCACTCTGGCTATCTACTCCGATTTCAGAGCACTCTCGTTTGAGAGCGCAGAATAACTGATGAATTTACGAAAGCGCAACACCTGCTGAATATGAGTAACAGTCACGAACGCTCGAGATAATATGTAAACAGCCTAACCAGCTCTGCTAGGGCAAGTAAAATGGTCCGAGTGAGGTGTTCTCTCATTTGTGTCGGGAAGTAGCTAGCAAGCTAGCCAACTTCAGCTAGTTAGCTTGGGTGCTTGACTGCTGTTGTGAGGAACGCTCTGATCAACACTACTCCTCAGCCAGACCGTCCAGTGTGCGCACTGAACGCTTGGAGAGCAAAACACTTTGAATTTAAGAAAGACCCAGAGCACACTCTGACACACTGAAGGCAATTTATGAACGCACCCATAGTTGTCAATCAAATGTATTTGGCATTGATCAAATGAGCAGGCAGGCAAGTTCCCATTCAGTTATCAAAACATGGGTTGGGACAAGCATGCATTGTCAGGCAAGCTGCAGAAGGACGAGCAGGCTATTACCCATCGTTTATCAGTGCAATTAATACAGCCAACTAACATAAAAAGTTTGAGAGGGTTTATTTAAGAGGGTTTATCTAATGTTCCCTCATTAGATTTTTCTTGCTCTGGCTAGCATTAGTTGTTGATCTTGTTGTTGTTGATGTGCATAACTGAGGGCAAGCGAGCCTAACTTTTAATATTTGTTTGGGGACTGTAAAGGACTCCTTTGGGATTTACATATTTGCAGAAATCCATTCAGGTGTATTTTGTGGCTTTTGGTGAATGCGTTCTGATGATCTAAAGTTGCGCTGTTGCCACCGCCTGTAAACACACAGTCCAGTTCAAAGTGAATGATGGCAGGTCCTACCGCCTGTAAACACACAGTCCAGTTCAAAGTGAATGATGGCAGGTCCTACCGCCTGTAAACACACCGTCCAGTTCAAAGTGAATGATGGCAGGTCCTACTGCCTGTAAACACACAGTCCAGTTCAAAGTGAATGATGGCAGGTCCTAATGCCTGTAAACACACAGTCCAGTTCAAAGTGGACGATGAAAGGCCCATGTGGCAAATGGCTTAGTTACATAAAGGCCTACTGTAGCTCTGATTGGCTATATTTGCAATTCAATTCTATTTAGTGCAGTGTATATTAAGTGTCAAAACGCATGGCCGCTTTCCCACTCTATATTGCTATAAAAATATAAAAATAAAAATTTCACAAATACCTTACTACACATAATTCGCAAACAAGAATATATAAAAATGTGAAAATGTTATGCCCATGAGGTTTATTTCTTTATTTGAATCCCCATTCGTTTTTGCAAAAGCATCAGGTACTTTTACTGGGGTCCACAAAAACACAAAACATGACAAGTAACAAAAACCAATGTTCTGAAAGACAAGGACAGTCACACAAATGTAAACAAAAAAAGGATACAAAACATATAACAAAAAAATGGTGTGCTTTAGAGTGTGTCTGTGTGTTTGTGTATGTGTCCCCTCGCAGTCCCCGTCGTTCCATCAGATGTTGTTAAATCAGTTTTTTTAAGGTAATTTTGGTGTTTGCTTGAGTAATTGGAGATGGAAGGGAGTTCCATGCGGTAATGGCTCTCTATAATACTGTGCGTTGCTGTGAATTTGTTTTGGGCTCGGGGACTGTGAAGAGACCCCTGGTGGCATGCCTTATGGGGTATGTACTGTATGGGTGACGGTGCTGAATGTCATTTGATTATGCACACAAGCTGTAATTTTCATCACAGTAATATTTCTTATGAAAACTGAAAGAGAAGCAGATCATCTCTAATCAACCCTCAACCAGGAAAGACTGGCATGTTGTTGATGTTAGTTCTGTATGTGCAGTTAAGGGCAAGGTGTGCTGCTCTGTTTGAGCCAGCTGCAGCTTTGCTAGGCCTTTTGTTGCTGCACTTGACCATATTACCGGGCAGTAATCAAGACGGGACAAGAGCAGAGCCGTAACAACTTGTGAAGTTGATTTTATGTATGAAAAACGGAACAAAATGTTTATAACAAACCCCCTCATCTTCAAATCAAATCAAATTGTATTGGTCGCATGCATATATTTAGCAGATGTTATTGCGGGTGTAGTGAAATGCTTGTGTTCCTAGCTCCAACAGTGCAGTAGTATCTAACAATTCACAATAATACACACACATTTAAAACTAAAATAATGGAATTAAGAAATGTAAATATTAGGACAAAAAATGTCGGAGTGGCATTTCACAACAACTTCGTCAATATGACTTGACCATGATAATTGACCATCCAATGTTATACCTAGGAGTTTAGCTTCCTCAACTTGCTCAATGGTCACACCCTTTGTGCACATCTTCAGTTGAGGTTTAGGTCTTGTTTTGAATGTTTTGAACCAAATACAATGCTTTTAGTTCTAGATGTATTCCAGTCTACGATCCTGGTTCGTTTCCAGGCTGTTTCACAACCGGCAGTGATTGGGAGTTCCATAAGGCGCCGCACAATTGGCCCAGCGTTGTCCAGGTTAGGGTTTGGCTGGGGTAGGCCGTCATTGTAAATAAGAATTTGTTTTTAACTGACTTGCCTAGTTAAATTAAGGTTACATTTATTTTTTTATTTTTAAATACTCTTTATTTAGAATTTCAGTGAGCTCACTGGCTTTGCTGACATGTAGAGTGTGGCGTCATCTGCATACAAAGTCATTTTGGCTTTGTGTAATACAAATAATAGTGGCAAATCATTTGTAAAAATAGATAAGAGTAACGGTCCAAGGAAACTGCCCTGAGGGACACCGCTAGAAGCGGCACTGACCTACAGTATGTTCCTTCAGCCCTGAAACAGTAAAGCGCATTATCATGATTCCTGTTATGAAAGTGTCTGCCAAGCTCCTGGGCCTGTTTCGCTGGGGCCTGCTGCTGTGATGAGCCAGCCACTTGATGTGTGCTCCGGGAGGAAGAAAAAAGGCTTCTGATTGTATAACATTTCAAAATCCAATTGCGGGATACACATATTTGGAAGCAACTACTCTTGTTCTCAGCATTCATTTTTCTTTGTCATCTCTTAATTTTGAGCTCAGTAGCAACTATTTTACAACTGAGATATCTGATATGGGTTTAAGATACGAAGAGTGCAAAATGCGTAATTGCGCATCGGCCATTGCGAGTGCATAAGGTAGCAGGCTACAACTGCAACGTTTTTTTAGGACATTCAATTAACTGTTAGATTAACACATGACTACTAGCAGTGTGTATTACATGTTATGATAGCTATCTAGCTCCTAATAAATTAGCCTATGATGTTAGTGCACATAAAGATGTAAGCACATTCATCTCTATTGAACAACAACATTCTGAAAATTCTGGAGCCCTATTTTAACAGTAAAATATATCAACAATAGCCTATTGTCGACCCACAATCACTGGAAAATATCTTGAATCATGCATTCCTGCTTAGACATGTTTGATGAAAACATATTTCTTGAATAGCCTACCATCTCAGTGGTCTATTACACTGTCTAAAGCACTGTGAATTACTTTAGAAAAGTGACTACTATTTTTTTCTATTGCGTGACACCGCAAAAAAAGTTGGTGCGACCAAATCACAGGCTGGTGCCACCAACTGAAAAAGTTAGCGGCACCAGTGCCACCAATGTTAGTCTGAAGCTCTGTCAAGGGGTGTGATTTTTAATCTGCTGCAGCGTTGTGTTCTTCTGCCAATTTGGCTGTTGGGAAGAGAATCATGCGATAGGATGTTATGCCGTAAAATATGTTTTTTAGGACAAGGCTATGTTTGTGCACGTGGAAGTCTGTGATTTACTATAGGTTAATGAGGCAATAAAAATGGGGTGTGACTAAAATTTGACTCAAATGAAAGGGCATTCGGTTGGCAAAAATGGCCCACTGTTTTCGTCATTTTGAATCATGTTAAATCATTATTCAAGTTTCAAAAATGTGACTTAATGATATTTTAGTCAAAATGACTAAGACTAGACCTAATCTAAAACAAGAGTGCCAAAATGAACACTGGTGTGTGTGTGTGCCTGTGTGTGTGTGTCTGTGTGCACTAGCCCATCCATTCACCGAGGAATAGACCATGTTGTTTAATGCCATCCCACTGTTAACTAACTGTGAAAGGGCGTGTGTGTGGGGTTCTAACTCTCTGTGTGTGTTTGTCTATGGTTCCTCAGGGGGCCTCCCAAAGACGACACACACTTCAAAGGGTTCCCTCCGCGATATGGAATAGTGATACTTGGTTGGCCTCAAGACAAATGGTTTAGGTACTGATCCTCCGCCACTGTTTTCTTTACGATTAGAGAGGTGGCGGAGCAAAATGTAATTTAGTCTGAACGCTGTTCTGCTAGGATTTGCCGCGCTGTTTGTCTTCTTAAATCTACAACAGAGGAGTTGGCAAATGAACCCTGAGTCCCTATGAATAAAACAACAGAGAAGAGAAGGAGAGAGAGAAGGAGAGAAACCTCTCCCACCTAGGCACTAGCATTTGAGGAGCAGCGGGGAACCATGGAAATGTGATTTGAGCCGACAGTGGTAGTCCTACAGCAGTCACCTGTGCAGTGTGAGGAGAGGAGAGGAGAAAGGAGGAGAGGAAAGAGGGGAGGAGAGAGGGGAGGAGAGAGGAGAGAGGGGAGGAGAGGAGAAAGGAGGAGAGGAGAGGAGAGAGGAGGAAAGGAGAGGAGTGTAGGGGAGCAGAGGAGAGGAGAAGAGAGAGGACAGAAGGAAAAGCGGGATACCTAGTCAGTTGCACAACTGAAAGCATTCAACTGAAATGTTTCTTCTGCATTTCACCCAACCTCTCTGAATCAGAGAAGTGCGGGGGGCAGCCTTAACAGTGGGTTAACTGCCTTGCTCAGGGGCAGAACGACAGATTTTTACCTTGTCAGCACGAGGATTCGATCCAGCAACCTTTCGGTTCCTGGCCCAACGCTCCTACCCACCAGGCAACCTAGAGGAGAGTCCCTAGGTTTTGCTCTGAAGGCTTTTACTATTCTTTTAGTAATCTGTCAGCAGCAATATGTCAATTGTACTGTATTACATTACTGGCCTGGTTTACTTTAATGTCTGTCGGACTTTGTTATTGACAAGCTGGAGCAGCTTGTCAACTATAATTTCAACAGCAAGCAGTGTAAACTCTGGATAAAATCATATTACACAAAAAGAAGATGGGTTTGTAATATGCCATCACCTTCTATTTCGGAATACTATTTTTTAATTCATCTGTACAATCACTTTGTGGTAGGTTGAAACACTCCACATCGCTCGTAATAGCCCATCATGCACCTATGTTTCAACTGCACATGGCTGAATGTACTGTATTACGGGATAATGATGTCACATTACATAGAAACTGAGGTCATTAGTAATAGAGGCAGCCAGTTCACGGATGACATTTAAAAACTGAAGAGACATTATTGACTAATGGATATGTTGATGTTGGGTCCAAAACAGACCAGTCCTTCCCTCTCCCCCCCCAGCGCCCCTCTCTCAGATTTCCATGGTTATTATCACAGGAGTGCAGCTGACAGTGTCGTGGCACAGAGTCAAGTCGACAACGTCGGGACCGGGCAACAACAAGGCTCTGCCAACAAGATGGAGTGTTTATTTATTTTCCCCTCTACAAACATTGAAATACCTCTGCTCTGTTTCTCTGGCATGCAGTCCAGAACCTGGTTGGTTACTATGATATGATATGCCAGTGTCCGTTTAGCTGTTGGCCAATCAATGACATTTCAATAAGCTTTCTTGACCCTGTGGTCCCAATTAGCACAGCAATCTAGCCTACGCTCTCACCTCCTCGCCCCCTCTAGCTTTGCATCCTATCCTCTTCTCCCCTCACCTCCTCCTGCCCAAATCTCACCTCTGTAACTGGCTGTGGCGTAACCAATGAGCTCGTTAATGTGAACGGTTGCCGAGGGACACCTTTGTTGTGCTATCAGCGGACATGAATTAGTCATACGCTGTTTGTCCACATGTATTATTCAGATGTGGAGTGTGGGTGTGGAGGTGGCATTACTAGAGGACTCATTTATAATATTGTAGCTATGGACCTCATGGTCGGGATACTTAATAACCCCAAGCTGGTCTTAACTAGTACACATTCATCATGAAAATACTCTGTCTATACTTTGTGATGTTCATGTTAAATGTGTGAGTACAGCTTTAGGAGAGCACAGGACTTAAGAGGGGCTAAGAGAGAGAACCAGGATACAGAGTATGGAATTCCTCACATTGGATTCCCTTCTTATTACTAAGAACAGGTGGATCTGTAGCATAGTCTCCCATCTAAAGTGATGCAGTGGTGGACAAAGCCTTGATACAGTACAGTACAGTTTGACTAATCCTGTATGATAAGAACAGCCCCCCCCAGCCCCCCCCCCCCCCATACACACGCACACAGACAATCACTACGGTACGGTATGGCCTATTTGCTATGCACAGGTCTGTCTGAATAAGTGGTGGTTTAATAATAATGGACTGAACAGTTCTTCTAACAGGGAAGTCAGGGCCTCTTCTCCTGCATGTACGAACACTCTCTCGCTCACTCTATCCTTCACGGAATTGTATTTTGTGCTTGAGTGAATTAGGTGATCATTTTTTATCTTACATGCGGCTATGGCTTCTGGAGTTGGCTCCCAGGAAATTGGAGGGGAAAATAAGTTGAACATTTATCGCATGCAGGGGTTAATCTCCTGAAATAGTGGGATTTGGTCAGAAGACGAAAGTGGAAAAATCAGACGCTGCACTGAATTACAGACAGACCGCACTTTTCTCTGTGGAAGAAGAAGAATCAAGCAGTGTGTTCTGGTAAAGATACACACACACCATTTGTGGTCTAATCTGACTGAATAATATCATTTGATAATCTAAAGCATTTTTTGTTGACACCAAAAAAAAGTACTGTATATATTGTATGGCTGGTAGGTGCTGTAAGACAATTATGCAATAGGACATGAGTGGGTGTGGTATATGGCCAACGTACCACGGCTAAGGGCTGTTCTTATGCACGACGCAACACAGAGTGCCTGGATAGCACTTAGCCGTGGTATATTGGCCATATACCACAAACCCCAGAGGTGCCTTACTGCTATTATAAACTGGTTACCAACGTAATTAGAGCAGTAAAAATAAATGTTTTGTCATACCCGTGGTATATGGTCTGATATACCACAGCTTTCAGCTAATCAGCATTCAGAGCTCAAACCACCTGGTTTATAATTAAGCAATAATGCCTAAGGGGGGTGTGGTATATGGTCAATATACAACGGCTAAGGGCTGTTCTTATGCACGATGCAACACAGAGTACAAACTGGATACAGCACTTAGCTGTTGTATATTGGCAATATACCACAAACCCCAGAGGTGCCTTATTGCTTTTATTAACTGGTTAGCAACGTAATTAGAACAGTAAAACTAAATGTTTTGTCATACCCGTGGTATACTGTCTGATATACTATTGCTTTCAGCCAATCAACATTCAGAGCGCAAACCACCCAGTTTATAATGTCTTACAACATCTTATACAATAACAGCATTTGTTCCTATTAATCCTTAGTCAGTCAAAAAATATAGCCACTTTCAACCAGAAGGGAAAGAATCATGAAAATGGATGATTTCAAGCACACAAAACCTCAACTCGACCTAGGGCTGGGTGGTATACCGTATATTACTATATATCGGTATTGATGCAAGGACTTGTGTGGGTTTTTACTTTACCTTCTATAATGGTATTTGAATGTTTGGTTTGTTAAATATGATACGCTGTGTGTAACGTTCAATTTTATAGTTTACTCCGCTACTTGAGTCATCTCTCTCCACTCTCTCGCTCTATGCTGATTGTCACTCAGCAGGGCATTGGTCGTTGCTCGACCAGGAGACACTTGCATTCAGTCTGGCTAGCTAGCTAGCAAATAAATGAGTCAGAGAAAACGTAGCTATACAGCCTGATACCAGTGATGGTGTAGGCCTAAATCTTATAGGGTCCTCTAGGAAATACTGACCAACACTTTAGTTCCTACCCTGTCACAATAACTCCTCCCTGGCATTATAATTTGTAGTCATTTCAAACAACAACAAATACAGATACTGTATTCAAAGTGCCCATCATTATCGTTTAACTATAGAATTAGAATAATAACTATTTTCCATGATTCCAACAGTTCACCCGAGTGTTTGGATCTAAATAGTCAAATCGCAATTGCAACACTTGGTTAAAAATAAAGCCAAGATTTTTTGCCCATATCGTGCAGCCCTACTGGCAGTGTGGAAATGATCTCAATTGAGTGCAGGAAATGTATAAAAATGCAAAAGTTTAATTGAACAGTTTAAAACAATCAGAATGGAGAGAGACTCATTGAAATCACTTAAAATGTATGTGTTGCCACCCTAGGGTTACGCACTACTCATAAAGCAAATTTAAAAACATTTAAAAAAAAACATTATATACCATTATACCGCAGCCCAGCCCTATTTCGACCCCATCAAATAGGCAGCTATACACACACATACACCCACTGTGTGTTGTGGCAATTCATTTCATTGAATGTGAGTATAGTATGTGGCAGCACATAAGCCCAGTATCTAAGGCTAGATAGCATTGTGTGCGTGTCCGTGTGTGTGTGTGTGTGTGGGGGGGGGGGGGGGCATGTGTGGAGCATCACTGTAGCTCATTCATGGGTCACTATACCTCTGTTATGGGTTTCCCCATTGTAAGGAGAATATCAGCGTGGGTTGGACAATAACCACAGACACCCATTATAGAGTGAAGGGGAATTCTCTGTAAACACATGGCTAGACGGAGAGACACACCACTCCACAACTCACTCTCTTACACACACACACACACACACACACACACACACACACACACACACACACACACACACACACACACACACACACACACACACACACACACACACACACACACACACACACACACACACTGCGTACCAACCGCCGGATTGAGTGAATCTCACACAGTAGTAATTCTACCCTGTCATATTTGTCCTTTGAAATTGTAACAAATATGGTGATTTATAACATGAAACTCTCCTCTGCAAGTTGTCTTTCTTTCTCCCTTTCCTTTTCTTGTTGGGGGTTGGGGGGTCAGGTGGTGGATGTTGGGGTGTTGGGGGTTAGGGTGGTGGGGGTTCTGGTGGTCGGGTTTGAGGTGGCGGGGGTTGGGCTGGTGTGGGTTGGGGGGAGATAAGTCGCTGATGGCAAAATTGCAGGGCCATCCATTTATAGTGTGTGGCAGGTGTGTGTCTGTGTGTGTGTGTGTGTGTGTGTGTGTGTGTGTGTGTGTGTGTGTGTGTGTGTGTGTGTGTGTGTGTGTGTGTGTGTGTGTGTGTGTGTGTGTGTGTGTGTGTGTGTGTGTGTGTGTGTGTGTGCCAGCCATGAATAGTGTGTGGCAGGTGTCAGGCAGACATGTTTCACCCTCCCCCTCCTTCCTTTGAGTGGAGGATGTCAGCATAACTCAACATGTCAGTTTGGGGGCCAGGGTAGGGGTAATGGGGGTAGAAGGGAGAGCATGTGTGTGTGTGAGTTGTGTGTGTACTCTTGTGTGTGTACTCTGTGTGTGTGTGTGTGTGTGTGTGTGTGTGTGTGTGTGTGTGTGTGTGTGTGTGTGTGTGTGTGTGTGTGTGTGTGTGTGTGTGTGTGTGTGTGTGTGTGTGTGTGTGTGTGTGTGTGTGTGTGTGTGTGTGTGTACAATAGGCCCCCTTTCCACTACCTGTTAATGAGGTGTGACTGGTCGTGTGGAGAACCACTGGACTGTCTACCAGCCTCTCCTCCCTTCCTCTCTCTCTCTCCCCCTCTCCCCTCCTCCTCTTTCTCTCCTCTACCTTCCTTCCTGTCCTTCTCTCCATAGCTTCCTGTTTCCCTCCCTCTGATCCTCTTTCTGCACCTCTCCAGTCGATAGAAACTCACACTCTATTCTCAACCTCCAACTCTATTCGTCATGTTGGTCGATATGAGTACAGAGAGGTGTATGGTCCTGCCAGTCTGACTCCTGGACTCCTATCTGGTACTGATTCTTCTGCTAGCAAGTTTTCCGAAGAAGGATCTACTTGCAATGACTGTGCTATTTGGTTGTTTTCCATAGTTAACTTAGTGGAATGCACTGACTATAATTTGTGTCTGCTAAATGTCAACGTAAAATGTAGTACCATCTGGTCAAAAGTAGTGCACCCCATAGGGAACATGGTGCCTTTTGAGACTCAGCCATTACCTCCAATATCTGTCCCCCGGGCAGGAGGCACACACAATGTGAAGCAGTCTAATTAACAATGTCACATCACATCCAGTTAGGAGATATCCAACAGCATTACAGTACATGCCTTTAGACAGCTAGCTTAGACCTCATCTATCCTCACTCTATGCCCACGCATGCAATGCCCAATGACTTAGTCCTGCTTGGCACTTCACATTTCTTTACATAAACAAATTGCACTTCTTATACTTCTTATAAAAACATATTCCCTACTGAGCCACCTACTCCAATTTAATATTTTACTAACGTGCAAAGTACAGCTGTAATTGAATAAACCTCATTATGAGGAAATAGGAGTGGAAGGCTTGATGAAGGAGGACTGTAGGATTTGTACCAAATGGCACCTCATTCCCTATATAGTGCACTTTTTCTAAGTGCACTACATTAGGAATAGGGTGCCATTTGGGACGCAGTGGAAATGTCCTTAGGTCCCCCGATCTGTTTGGCACCTGAAAGGAAGTACTAATGAACACTACACTGAAAACTAATTGGTAAACAATATGGTTAGAATTCAGCGTACACAGAAATGTGCCTTCATGTTTCCTAAAACAACTTACCTGATGTACAGATTCTGCATTTTATAAATGGCTATTTGTTTGCGTTACTCAATTTGAACACAATTTTTCCATACATAAAAATACATTCAATGTCAATGGAGATACTGCTCCAGTTAACAAAACCCAAGTATTTTAGGAATACTGTTTACATAAAACTCTGTCTGAGCATATTACTTGATTGTACTTGTTTAGTACTGCTAATTCACTTACCAGTTTTATTCTGCCGTAATGAGGATGACAGTAATCTAATAGTACAGAGGTTTATGCAAATTAACTTTCAGTTGCTTTTCGATATTTGAAAATGAAAAGACAATAACTGTTGAGTTAAAGTGATTACAAGTAGAACGAAATGCAAGACCAAACCATCCCTGGAGATTCCATGTGGGTTTAGAAGAGAGGCAGTGGTTGGAAGAATTCATATGAATACATTGCTCTGTGTCTTACGCACTACACAAATGTAGAACTTGATTTAAAAGACGAATAATAACACACATACACAACAGTGTGTGGAGAGACAGCCTATTATAGTAGAAAGGAGGCTGATAAAAAGTGGTCTTGAGGGGCGAGTTTAAAGTCGCTCATCCAAATCAAACAGGAAACATGAGATGAAGGACTAGCCAGCCAGGCACTCTGAGGGGAGTTATTGATGAAGTGTGTGTGTGTGTGTGTGTGTGTGTGCGTGTGTGTGTGTGTGTCACTCTCTTGGGAGTTATTGATTTGTCGGCACGGAGCGGCTGTCATTGAGACAAACACACAGGAAAGCCCCAAAGGTGATCATTACCACTGAGCCAGAGTGTCACTAACCATTAGGGAACATCACTGACTGTCTCTGGCTGCACCCTGACACTGACTTTTTCTGGAAGGAAAGAAACACACACACACACACACACACAAACGATACAACACGTCCTTAGCTTTAGTACCAATGGAACGACTACCCTGAGGGAATATGCTTCCAAGCACCAATAGACACACAAATAAATCATTGACTGGACTGGCTGCCCACAGTGGCTGCGTCCCAAATGGAACGTCCCAAATCGCTTTCAAAGTGCACTATTTTTGGTCAAACTTTTGGGAGGCGTCCAGTGGCTGGAGAATTTTGTGGAACCTTTTTCCTCGTATACTAGATCGAACAAGCAGTTTAGCCTAAAGGCTAGAAGCCTGGTATGAGAATACACTATACACTGCTGACAAGAACATAGTGTCATACATAAAGTGTAAAGTGTATTCAGTTCATTTGTAAAGACATCTAATCATCCAACGTAATAATAACTGTAATAACAACACTAAAAGGTCAACTGCCATCAGCATTCCAAGGAGCAATACCATTCCACAGTAATAGGTATATTCATATTACGAACAGATGTATTCAAATCTCATATTGCAGACAGTCTACTTTCCAATATTTGTCTAACCCACAACAATACGTGCTATAACGAAGATGCCTGTATATTAGCAGTAATGATGGTGGTTTTTCATCTGATAGCTGTGATGTTATAATGTTACTGTAATAATGGAGAGTTTGTGGTTGGCATCATGGGCTGTGTAGAAAATGATCTGGATTTCCCTTTTTCAAGTGGGACACGACACCACGGCTTCCAGTTTGAACTATTGTCATTTGAATGATTCTGTTGTCCTGTGAGTCCATATTGGGTTTTAAGGTTTTAAAATGGAGCCAGTTTGATTGACAAAAAAACCTACATTGTCACACTAAGCATCCGCAGTCACAGACAGACAGACAGCAGGGCACATGATACTGCTGACAGCACAAACTCTGTAAGTATCCCACAGTATCTTGCCAAGCTGAGCACTTTCATGGCTTTGTCCTCTCCTCTCCTCCATATCCCTCTCTCCCCTTCCTCCCCCACTCTCCCTCCAAAGCTGAGAGACAAATTAAACAAGTCCTGGTAATGGAGGAAACATAAGCCTCTGGCAGTCGTGCTATTAGCCAGCCTGCTTATTTGTTAACTGACTGGATTAATTTGTTGTGTTTGGTATGTGAGGCCACCTGCTTGGTGGCTCCATGGCTGGGTGAAGGGCATTGCATTCTGAGCCTCTCTCGGTGCGGTAGGTTAGTTCACTAATCTGCCTCCAAGGATGATTGCAGGTTTCTGTGGCATAAGGTGGTGGTGGCCGCCTCGACCAGTCGCCCTCCCTCCTGGTGCATCTTTTTTCTCATGCTTCCCCATGGTGGATCGCACATTAGCGGACGCTTCATTTCATCACTCGGGGGACTGGCTGTTGACCCTCAGGAGCCTTGACTCCTTTAGTTTGTCTGCCCGGCTGACCGGAATACAAATGGAACAGATCAGCAGGGTCTATACACACTGTCTCAGAATCAGACTAGGGAATGAAACAGCAGTATCAGTCTAGGGCCAGCCCAGTGCTTCCTCAGACTATACACTCAGACTGTAGACTATGTTTAGGTTGCTGGAGGATCCTTTAGGGGTTCTTCAAATTGAAAATGTGGGGGAACCCCTATAAGTTATTCAAAGAAACCCCATTAATGTTTCCACAACTAACCTTTTGGGGTTAATTTTTTTAACCCCTTTTCCCCATTATTATTATTACCAACAATAACACAATATTTTAGTTGTCACTGTTTATAGGAATAACAGAATAACCAAATCCAAATAGGTACCCTCCCAGCCCCAAGTTCAATAGGTATATCATCTGGCGTGTTGATGTCTTTTGTAGGCTATCCATAGCCAGAATGATTTTGCAGTGCATGGTGATCAAACAGGTGTTCTGTTATATTCATCAGTGGTGTAGGGAGGGTAAAGTCTGTGAATACCCAAAATATATAATTTTACAGATGATTAACAAAACGTGCACACGACAGTATTCATATCTTGTTTTTTGTGGTAAAAATTATGTGAATGAAAAAACAGTTTTCATACAAATACCTAGACCATAATGTAGAGGCCTCTGGGATCTTCATTGAAGAGGTATGGGAGTAGGAAGATGGCTGCTGTTACTGAGTCATATAAGGTTGTAGATGATACATGAAACTACTTACTTATGATACATGAAACTACTTTTTCCAGTTATTAATAAGCACGCACCCATTAAGAAAATTACAGTAAAAACTGTTAAATCACCTTGGATTGATGAGGAATTGAAAAATTGTGTGGTTGAGAGGGATGAGGCAAAAGGTATTGTCACGCTCTGACCGTAGAGAGCTTTTTATGTCTCTATTTTTGTTTGTTTTGTTTGGTCAGGGTGTGATTTGGGTGGGCATTCTATGTTCTTTTTTCTATGATTTGTATTTCTGTGTGTTTGGCCGGGTGTGGTTCTCAATCAGAGGCAGCTGTCTATCGTTGTCTCTGATTGAGAACCATACTTAGGTTGCCTTTTCCCACCTGTCTGTGTGGGTAGTTGTCTACGTATGTGTAGTGGCCTGCGAGCACTACGTAGCTTTACGTTAGTTTGTTATTTTCTTGTTATTTTGGCGACATTAAATAAACTAAAATGTACGCTCACAACACTGCGCCTTGGTCCATTTCTTTCGACGAGCGTGACAGAACTACCCACACCAAAAGAACAAGCAGCGTGGTAGGCGGGAGCAGCGTTTTTTGGAGAGTTGGACATGGGAGGAAATCCTGGATGGCAAGGGACCCTGGGCAGAGACGGGAGAATATCGGCGTCCTAAAGAGGAGCTGGAAGCAGCTAAGCCGGAGCGGCGACGCTACGAGGAGTTGGCTCAAAGAAGCGTGCACGAGAGGCAGCCCCAGAATTGTTTTTGGGGGGGGCACACGAGGAGTGTGGCAGAGTCAGGTAGGAGACCTGAGCCAACTCCCCGTGCTTACCGTGGCGAGCATGTGACTGGTCAGGCCCCGTGCTATGGGGTGATGCGCACGGTGTCCTCAGTGCGCACTCATAGCCCGGTGTGCTATATTCCAGCTCCTCGCATCTGCCGGGCTAGGGTGAGCATCCAGCCAGGAATGATTGTGCCAGCCCTGCTCTCCAGACCTCCAGTACGTCTCTACGGCCCAGGATATCCTGCGCCGGCTCTGCGCACTGTGTCTCCAGTGCGTCTGCACAGCCCAGTGCGTCCTGTGCCTGCGACCCGCACGTGCAGGGCCAACGTCACCATCCAGCCAGGACGGGTTGTGCAGGCTCTTAGCTCGAGACCTCCGGTGCGCCTCCACGGCCCAGTGTATCCGGTGCCTCGGCCAAGGACAAGGCCTCCTGCATGTCTCCCCAGCCTGTGCTAAGAACTAATCCTCCTGCATGTCTCCCCAGCCTGGTGAGTCCTGTGCCTGCTCCCAGAGCCAGGCCTCCTGTGTGTCTCTCCACTCCAGTGAGAATCCATGGCACGAAGCCTCCAGTGATGATCCATGGCACGAAGCCTCCAGTGATGATCCATGGCAAGAAGCCTCCAGTGATGATCCATGGCACGAAGCCTCCAGTGATGATCCATGGCAAGAAGCTTCCAGTGGGGATCCATGGCACGAAGCCTCCAGTGATGATCCATGGCACGAAGCCTCCAGTGATGATCCATGGCAAGAAGCCTCCAGTGATGATCCATGGCACGAAGCCTCCAGTGATGATCCATGGCACGAAGCCTACAGTGATGATCCATGGCACGAAGCATCCAGTGATGATCCATGGCAAGAAGCCTCCAGTGATGATCCATGGCAAGAAGCCTCCAGGGGTGAGACATGGCACGAAGCCTCCAACGGGGGTCTCCAGTCCGGAGCCTCCAGCGACGGTCTCCAGCCCGGAACCTCCAGAGACGGCCTCCAGCCCGGAGCCTCCAGAGACGGCCTCCAGCCCGGAGCCTCCAGGGACGGCCTCCAGCCCGGAGCCTCCAGAGACGGCCTCCAGCCCGGAACCTCCAGGGACGGCCTCCAGCCCGGAGCCTCCAGAGACGGCCTCCAGCCCGGAGCCTCCAGAGGCGGCCTCCAGCCCGGAGCCTCCGGGGACGGCCTCCAGCACGGAGCTTCCAGAGGCGCTTTTCAGTCCGGAGCTTCCAGAGGCGCCCTTCAGTCTGGAGCCTCCAGAGACGCCCTCCAGAACGGAGCTTCCAGAGGCGCCCTTCAGTCCGGAGCCTCCAGAGACGCCCTCCAGTCCGGAGCTCCCAACAAGGGTCCCCAGTCCGGCCCCCACAATGAGGGTCCCCAGTCTACGTCCCGCACCAGAGCCGCCACCGCGGTGAAATGCCCACCCAGACCCTCCCCTATAGGTTCAGGTTTTGCGGCCGGAGTCCGCACCTTTGGGGGGGGTACTGTCACGCCCTGATCGTAGAGAGCTTTTTATGTCTCTATTTTGGTTTGGTCAGGGTGTTATTTGGGTGGGCATTCTATGTTATTTTTTCTATGATTTGTATTTCTGTGTGTTTGGCCGGGTGTGGTTCTCAATCAGATGCAGCTGTCTATCGTTGTCTCTGATTGAGAACCATACTTATGTTGCCTTTTCCCACCTGTATTTGTGGGTAGTTGTCTACGTATGTGTAGTGGCCTGCGAGCACTACGTAGCTTTACCTTCGTTTGTAATTTTCTTGTTTTTTTGGCGACATTAAATAAACTAAAATGTACGCTCACAATGCTACGCCTTGGTCCATTGGCAAACGTACTGTAAATTAATAAAGCATGTGACTAAACTAAATAAAAATAAACTACACTATGAAACAAAGATAAAAAATATATAAAGAATGATAGTAAAAAGCTTTGGGGCACCTTAAATGAAATTTTGTGGAAAAAAGCCAACTCGGCTCCTTCATTCATTGAATCAGATGGCTCATTCATCACAAATCCCACTGATATTGCAAACTACTTTAATGACTTTTTTATTGGCAAGATAAGCAAACGTAGGGATGCCATGCCAGCAACAAACACTGACACTACACATCCAAGTATAACGGACCAAATTATGAAAGACAAGAATTGTACTTTTGAATTGCGTAAAGTCAGTGTGGAAGAGGTGAAAAAAGTATTGTTGTCTATCAACAATGACATTTACATTAAAGTCATTTAGCAGACGCTCTTATCCAGAGTGACTTACAAATTGGAAAGTTCATACATATTCATCCTGGTCCCCCCGTGGGGAATGAACCCACAACCCTGGCGTTGCAAGCACCATGCTCTACCAACTGAGCCACACGGGACCTCTGGAATGACAAGCTACCGGGGTATGACAATCTGGATGGAAAATTACTGAGGATAATAGCAGACGATATTGCCACTCCTATTTGCCACATCTTCAATTTAAGCCTATTAGAGAGTGTGTGCCCACACGCCTGGAGGGAAGCTAAAGTCATTCCGCTACCCAAGAATAGTAGAGCCCCCTTTACTGGCTC
This sequence comes from Salvelinus alpinus, assembly GCF_045679555.1. NCBI lineage: Eukaryota > Metazoa > Chordata > Actinopteri > Salmoniformes > Salmonidae > Salvelinus > Salvelinus alpinus. The sequence goes on from NC_092093.1 coordinate 75,456,264, forward strand.
AAATAGCCAACCAATCAGCCTGTTACCAACCCTTAGTAAACTTCTGGACAAAATTGTGTTTGACCAGATACAATGCTATTTTACAATAAACAAATTGACTAGAGAATATAATGTGGATAAAGAGTTACTTGTCTAACAGAACACAGAGGGTGTTCTTTAATGGAAGCCTCTCAAATATAATCCAGTTAGAATCAGGAATTCCCCAGGGTAGCTGTTTAGGCCCCTTGCTTTTAACATTTTTACTCACGACATGCCCTGTTTGAGTAAAGCCATAGTGTCTATGTATGCGGATGACTCAACACTATACACGTCAGCTACTACAGCGACTGAAATAGCTGAAGTAGCTACGATGGGGAGAAGTCTGTCTATAAAAAAGCGATGCGCTGCCTTCTTAACAACACACTGGTAGCTTCATTAAATAGTACCCGCAAAACACCAGTCTCAACGTCAACAGTGAAGAGGCGACTCCGGGATGCTGAGTTGCAAAGAAAAAGACGTATCTCAGACTGGCCAATAAAAATAAAAGATTTTAAAAACACAGACACTGGACAGAGGAACTCTGCCTAGAAGTCCAGCATCCCGGAGTCGCCTCTTCACTGTTGACATTGAGACTGGTGTTTTGTGGGTACTATTTAATGAAGCTGCCAGTTGAGGACTTGTGAGGCATCTGTTTCTCAAACTAGACACTCTAATGTACTTGTCCTCTTGCTCAGTTGTGCACCGGGGCCTCTCACTGCTCTTTCCATTCTGGTTAGAGACAGTTTGCACTGTTCTGTGAAGGGAGTAGTACACAGCGTTGTACGAGATCTTCCGTTTCTTGGCAATTTGTCAACTGGAATCGCCTTCATTTCTCAGAACAAGAATAGACTGATGAGTTTCAGAAGAAAGTGCTTTGTTTCTGGCCATTTTGAGCCTGTAATCGAACCCACAAATGCTGATGCTCCAGATACTCAACTAGTCTACAGTTTTATTGCTTCTTTAATCAGAACAACAGTTTTCAGCTGTGATAACATAATTGCAAAAGGGTTTGCTAATGATAAATTAGCCTTTTAAAATGATCAACTTGGATTAGCTAACACAACGTACCATTGGAACACAGGAGTGATGGTTGCTGATAATGGGCCTCTGTACGCCTATGTAGATATTCCATTAAAAAATCTGCCGTTTCCAGCTACATGTCATTTACAACATTAACAATGTCTACATTGTATTTCTGATCAATTTGATGTTACTTTAATGGACCGAAAAAGTGATTTTCTTTCAAAAACAAGGACATTTCTAAGTGACCCCAAGCTTTAGAGGGGGGTAACTTGACTTGTTAACTTGACCTATGAGCACTGCTCAAAAGTGTTGCACTAAATACGGAATAGGGTGCCATTTGGGAGTCAACCCTAGCCTGGAGAACAGGACCCCTGGGTTAGTAGGGTGTGATCGGTAGAGGTCTGGGGCTGTTAGCAGTAGCAGCTCTACCACTACACAGCCACATGTCACGGGCTGCCAGACACCTGAGGGCTGTGCTGCATGGACCAGGGAGTTACCACGTCTAAGGTGTCCGGGGAGAGAAATGACCCGACCATCCTGAAGGGGACATGGACTAATGTGCACCAGCACTGGGTGTCCCTATATAACCTGGTGCAGTGACATAAAAGGTCCCCCCCCACTTTCCTCAGATCTACCGCCTACGTGGGTCCTCTTGCAGTGTGTGCAGGTGGAGATCAAGTGAGTGTTTGTTAGGATTATTACTGTAACATCATTGCCATTAATAACTACACAACTTCGGGCCCCCTGAGTGGCGCAGCGGTCTAAGGCTGAGTCACTCAGAGGCATAACTACAGACCAGGGTTCGATCCCAGGCTGTCACAACTGGCCGTGACCGGGAGTCCCATAGGGCGGAGCACAATTGGCCCAGTGTCGTCCGGGTTAGGGGAGGGTTTGGCCGGGGGGGGGGTTTACTTGGCTCCTTGTGGCAGGCTGACTTCGGTCGTCAGTTGAACGGTGTTTCCTCTGACACATTGGTGCAGCTGGCTTCCGGGTTAAGCGGGCGGGTATTAAGGAGCACGGTTTGGCGGGTCATGTTTCTGGGGATGTTGGGGAGTTGCAGCGATGACACAAGATCTAAAATTAAATTGGGATAAAAAAAGGGGGTAAAAAACTACACAATTTCTCTTTGAGTGGGTGGAATGAGAGCAATTCTTCACTGCCATTCAGCAGTGTTACACAAAAGATCAGCATCACACAGAGGCACGTCACAGTGTTAGCCTGAAGCACAGTGTTAGACAGAAGTAGATGTTACAGTGTTAAAAACTAGATAGTGAGGGAGAATCAACATTTTTTTAAATGTCATGGCATGGGGCCCACATTGATTGTGTTAGAATTTTTGAGTCACTCAGATAGCATAAGAACATAGCATAAGCCATGGCAAACGCTTTAAAACTGACATTTTTCTCTCAGCACCATGACAAAATGTGTAGAATTGCAGGAAACTAGCTTTACATTTGGGGCGG